>NC_064846.1:81018965-81319265 GCF_024166365.1 Elephas maximus indicus | reverse complement strand
AGAGTCCAAGAGAGATAAAGCACGGGACGGAAGTATTGTTTAAAGAGATGATGGTTATAAATTTTTAAACAATGGTAAGAAACACCAAAGAGTCAAGAAACTTAATGAATCCCAAATGGGATAAACAAAATAAATCCATACTTAGACACATAATTATATAGAGAAACACTAAAGAGAAATATAAAGCCTTAATGACAGCCTAAGAGACACTGTCTTTAAAGGAGGAAACCTTGGTGGTGTAGTGGTTAAAAGCCACAGCTGCTAACCAAAAGGTTGGCAGTTGGAATCCACCAGCACTCCCTGGAAACCCTATGGGCAGATCTGCTCTGTCCTACAGGTCACTATGAGTTGGAATCAACTTGGTAGCTATGGGTTTGGTTTTTTGGTTACTCTTCAGAGGAGTGGCAGGTAGACTGATATTTGGCTTCTCAATGGAGGCAATAGACAGTGAAATAGTATTTTCTTTGTTCTGGGCAGGGGATGGAAAACAAAACTGCCAGCCTAGAACTCTATACTGAGTGAAAATACTTTTTCAAGACAGGGTGAATGAATATATTATCAGACAAATAAGCAGAAATTTTAAAGAATGTTCTTAAGGCAGAAAGAAAGTTATACTAGATGAAAGGAAATAAAGAGAAAAGAAAGTTGAAAATATGTGGTCAAATCTAAGTATACAATTTACTGTGTAAAACAATAACAATGTTTTGTGGGATTCATTTTTTTAAAAGGTATAATTAAAATACATGACATTAATAACATAATTTGAGAAGTGGTAAGTAGAATCAAAGTCCTCTAAACTTATTGTATTGCCTGGGAAGATATTTAAGGTACTTTTTGACTTTGACTTTTTTAAGTATGGATGTGTAATTTATGGAGTAAACATTAAAAGGAGGGAAGCACAATCTATAATTTCCAAACACTATAAGAAACTTGGAAGAGTGGGGAAAAAAAAAGTAGATAAGGAAAAAAAAATAAAAGGCCAGTCAGAAAAATACAAATCACAAAATAACATGGTAGCTGTGAGTCGGAATCAACTCAACGGCAGTGCATTTAGATATAAATCCAAACATACCAATAGTTACAATGCATGTAAATAATATCAATGCTCCAGTTCAAAGATGAACATTGTAAGCTTGTGAGAAGAAATACAGCCACATGCTTTCTAAAAAGATTGATCATATAAAACAGAAAGCTATGAAAGTTTGGAAGTAAAATAATAGAAAAAATTTTACCATGTAAAAAAATTAATTGTAAAACTGCTGTAATTATTTTAATGTTAGACAAGATAGGATTTGGTGTAATAAGCATCACTGTAGATGAAGCAAGTCACTTCATGGTGATAAAGTTTCAATTCACCACAATAATTTTTTTAATGTTCATATGCATCTAATAGCACAGCCTTAAAAAAAATCATAAAAACACAAGAAATAGACAAATTCATAGTCATGATGAGAAATTTTAACACACCTTTCCCAGTAATGCATAATATAAACAGAAATAAATCAGTAAACATATATATCTGCATATGATGATTAATAAACTTGACAAACTCTTTCCAACAAACATTAAATCAAAAAATTGCAGAATATGCACTTTTATCTCACACACAAAACATATTTACACACAAAAAAATTGACCAGAACTGGGCATCGAAGCTTAATCTGGCTAATGGAAAAATTGATATTTTGAAGTGGGATGCTGTCATAATAAAAATCTAAAATATTTATCTTTGGCTTAAGGGGATGGTGTTGGATGGTGAGAAAACTGATAGCGTCGCTTGGGAAGATGGTGATTATGGAATTAAGTGGAAAAGCATTTGGTAAAACAGTTGCAGCAATAACGTGGGAGGAAAACGTACTATGTCCACAAATTTTGAAGGATTGAAATTGTATAGGGCATGCTCTCTGTCAATACTGAGAGAGAGAGAAACAGATAACCAATATCAAGAGTAAACAAAACTTATCACTATGTTATAGATATTATAAAGATAAGTGTATATAATGAACAACTTCATGCCAATAAATCTGAAAATGTAGAAGAAATAGACAAATTCCCCAATAGATATGATGTTTCAAAATTGACTCAAAACAAAATACAAAATTGGAATACTCCTATGGCCACTAATAAAACGGAATAAATTGTCAACCATTATTTTCCACACACAGACACACACGTAAAAACAAACCCCCAAAACTCCAGGATTAGGTGGCTTAGATGGTGATTTCCACCAAGTATTCATAAATAAATAAATAAATAATTTCAATCTTGCACTTTTCAATTTTACACAAATTAAGAATAGAATAAAAGGGGGGGACCATTCCCAACTTATTTTATGAGACTGTTGTTAGGCGCCGTTGAGTCAGTTCTGAATCATAGTGACCCCATGTACAACAGAACGAAACACTGCCCAGTCCTATGCCATCCTCACAATCATTGTTATGTTTGAGCCCATTGTTGCAGCCACAACACAACAAAAAAGAGTGTTTCTCTTTTTTGCCGACCCTCTACTTTATGAGACTAGATTATCAGTTATACCAAAGCCAGCCAAGGATTGTATGAGAAATGATAATTAAAGGCAATCTAACTTATGAACATAGATGCAAATATCCTAAAAACTATATTGAAAAGTAGAAAACTGTTATGGATAAAAAAGGATAATATGCCATGACCAAAAAAAAAAAGTTGGGCTTATTCCTGGAAAGCAAAATTTAACATTAGAAAATCATACAGTGTAATTCACTACTTGAACAAATTGAGAAAGAAAACATATAATTATCACAATAGGTTTTTTAAAACTGTGATAATATTCAACATCCATTTATGACTAACAAACAAATGAAACTCTTAGAGGAAAAATAGGTGGAAACTTCCTTAACCTGAATCAAAGTCTCTACCATGAAAACAGAAACCTCCATAGGATTTTACATTTCATGATGAAACATTGAGAACTTTCCTTTAGATATCAAGATACAGGACGAGGGTGCTTGTTACCACCATTTCTATTCCACATTTTGCTGGAAGTCCTAGACAGCACAATAAAGCAAGACAGTGGAATAAAAGGTAAAGGATTTGGAAGGAAGAAAAAAAAACTTATTTTTCAAAAATAATACAATTATCTTTGTAGAAATTCAAAATAATTGACAGATAAATTACTAGAATTAATGCATGAACTCAGAAAATTAATATATATATATATATATATATATATATATATATATATAAATCAATAGTCTTTTATATGCAAGCACCAAATAGTTAAAGGCTGAAATAAAAAAAAAATTTAACCTAGAGTTTGAATTCTGGCCCTAATTGCATCTTTGAAAAGAACTTCTGCCCCCAAATTTCCTCACAGGGAAACTTTTCCCTTGTGTCAGGCAGCACCTAGAATTGGAGTCTGAGATGTAAAGTTGAAGAACAACTGAATGAAATTGTGTCCAAAACAAAGAAAAAAATAACCTAGGAATAAATCTTCTGTAATATATGAAAGACTTCTATGGAGAAAAACTTTAGAGTTTATTTACAGACATTAAAGAAGACCTAAAAATTTAAGAGATACATCATGTTTAAGGATTAGAGACTAAATACTGTAAAAATCTCCTTAATTTATCTGTAGACTCAATGTAATTACAGTTTTTAAAAAAAATGCCATTTTTTTAAAAGAAACTTGAAAAGTTGTTTCTAAATTTACATGGAAGTGAATACGGCCAAGAATATGGGCAGCTCCTGTCCAGAGACAGGATAAGAAGGTAGGAAGGGACAGGAACTGGCTGAATGGGCACAAGAAACCTGGGGTAGAAAGGGGGAGTGTGCTGTCACATTGTAGGGATTGCAACAAGTGTCACAAAACAATGTGTATATAAATTTTTGTATGAGAAATTGACTTGAGCTATAAACTTTCACCTAAAGTACAATTAAAAAAATATGGCCAAGACACCATTGGAGAAGAAGTTGGGAGGAATCACTCGACCAGTTTTCAAGATTTACTTTAAAGCTATAGTAATTGTTAAAGCTATCCACTTGTGGTATTTCTGTTGTGGAAGCACTAGATAACTAAGACAGAATTCATGCCAGGTAAAGTAGAGGCTGAGCAAAAAGAAGACCCTCAACAAGATGGATTAACACAGTGGCTGCAAAAATGGGCTGAAATATAGCAACGATGGTGAGGATGGCACACAGCACCTAACAACAATATACCATTACATGCCATTCTGATTGGCAAAAGGGTTGGCGAGGATTTGAAACAATTCGAATATTCATATAATACTGGTAGGTGTGTAAATTGATACCATCACTTTGGAAAACAAGGTGGAATTATCTAATAAATTTTAAGTTATATTTTTCCTCTGACCCAGAGACCTACTCCTAGTTGTCTGCCCCAGTGAAATGCATGCAAATATGTACCAGGATACATGTTCAAGAATGTTCATAGCAGCAAATTATTTGGTAATCTCCCCAAACAAAAACAGCCCAAATTTGTATCCATAGTAAAATGCATAAATAAATAGTGGCACTGTGTATGTATATAGTGGAAAACCATATAGCACTGTAAATAAAAGTACTACAACTGCATGCAATAACATAGACACCTCTTACAAATATGTGAACAAAAGAAGCAAGATGCAAAAGAGTACTTACTGTATAAAACTCATATAAAGTTCAAAAATAGAACAGGCAAATCTAAATTATGTTAGGGATGCATACATGGATAGTAAAACTTTAAAGAGAGGCAGGAAAATAATTTATCGTAAAAATCCAGATAGTGCTTATCTCTAGGGGGAATGAAAGTGTTGTGATCAGGAAGGGAATTATGGGTAGTTTCTGGAGTTCTAGAAGTATTCTATTTCTTTGCCTTGGTGATGGCTATATGCATGTGTACTTTATAATTATTTGTCAAAATAGATCTTTATGTTTTATCTGTTTTATGCACTTCTTGTATGTTGATTTTATATGTTGTATTTCACAATACCAAACCTAAACCAAACCCATTGCCATCAAGTCGATCCCAACTCATAGTGACCCTATAGAACAGAGTAGAACTGCCCCATAGAGTTTCCAAGGCTATAAATCTTTATGGCCTCAGACTGCCACATCTTTCTCCCATGGAAGCGTTGGTGAGTTCAAACCAACCTTTCGATTAGCAACAGAGTACTTTAACCACTGCACCACCAGGGTTCCTATAAATAAAAATGGTTTAAACTGTCCATTGAAGATGAGAGGGAATCCTCATGGAGACTTGAGACTAGATTGGTAAACCGAAGCTGATACTCAAGCTGCCCAGGAGATAACTACCTAGAGAGCCTTGATTTTAACAGGCAGCGGTTGAAATACCTGTGCCTGAACAAATGAAAAGACTGAACTGATTGAAAAAAAAAATTTTTTAACTCCCTGAAAAAACCAGGATCTTCCGAGTGCTTTGCAATCTCAGTTAAAGAGTAGACTAGAAAAAAAAAATCGCCTCTGAAAAAGGGAGGCACAATGAAACTTGTCTGTTTCTGCCTGGAGATCTAGATTTAAAAAAATAAAAATTCCACTAAAAGTTCATAACCACAGCCAGGTTGAATTTCAAAATGATACCACTCGTGCAGACTCAGAGAAACACAAGTAAGAAATAAATTTAAAGTGGTCCTGTGTAGGTAGCACAACTGAGGCATCCACTGTGTTACATAAATCATCACCATCAGTCCAGGTCTTATAACACTTCAAAAGATAAAGCCCCATTAAAACACAAGTTCACAATCCAAAATTAAAAAATATTTAAAGAAATAAATTACCATAAGCCAGAGTCAGCAAAACAACCAAGAGCAGAAGTCGACTGACATAAACTTCAGATAGGAGCCCTGGTGGTACAAATTGTTAAGCTCTCTGCTGCTAACTGAAAGGCTGGCAGTTCAAGCCCACTCAGCAATTCCATAGGAGAAAGGCTTAGCAATATGATTCTATAAAGATTACAGCCTAGAAAACCCTGTGGAGTAGTTCTACTCTGTCATATGGGATCGCCATGAGTCGGAATCAACATTATGGCACCTAACAACAAATTTCAGATGATGTAATTATAAAAAAAAATATAAGAATATGTTTATAGTATTTGTGGTTCACCTGGGCCTGTTTTCTTACAAAACTATCAGCCTTCCTCTGTTTTTGTCCATTGTCACAGGGAGGGTGACCCCCTACAGGCTACGTTTTTCAGGCTACTGTGTCAACTGGCTTCTAGTTGGCTTTGGCCAGTGGTAGACACAGAAAGGTGTGGAAGGTGTTTCTTCCTCTTTCTGCTTTGCCAGCTTCTCTAGCAGTGTCTGCCTCACCTCTGTAGCTCCAGTCAATCTGGACAGGACTGTCATGGTTTAAGCTTCTGCAGGTGACCTTCAATCCTGGGCTCAGGTATCATTGCCTTCATTTTTCTTCAATCTAGGGGTAGTAGTAACTTCCTGCTGTTGCTATAATCTATCTCAAAACCTCCTGCTTGGATTTTGGCTCCTCCATCAACTGTTTAGCTTATTCCCTGTACTAACCTTCCTTTGTTACAAATACTTAAAGTCATTTCTGTTTACCAGTTTAAACCCTGAATGATAAAAACTTGAAATAATAAATAGGAACTTTTAAACATGATCTAGGGCAAAGGTTGTACAAAGAAAATCTAGGCAGATTTTGAAAAGCTAACATTTCTAGAAAAGGAAAAAAATATATAACGGTCTAGCTTGCGGTCTCATGGAATGTGATAACCAGTAGCTTATATAATGCTGAAGAGAGGTTTAGACAAACTGAAAAATCTATAACTGCAGAGTTAGTTTTATTTTTTTAAACACGTCTCCCTCAAAGATCAAGCAGATAATCAAGCAGGCAAACAATTAGTAAGGACACAAATTTGAAAAAATTACAAGCTTGATTTCATATACATGTATGGAACATGCATGCAACATGTAGAGAATACGTATTCTGTTCAAGCACACATGAAGTATTTCCAAAAATTCACCAATGTCATTGTTGCTACTTGCAGTCGAGTAGTCTCCAACTCATGGTGATCTTATGTGTAACAGAACAAGACATTGCCCAGTCCTGCAGCATCTTCATGATCTTTGATATGTTTGAGCCCATGGCTGTGGTTGTGTCAATCCATTTCATTGAGGGTTTCCTTAACTTTTGCTGACCCTCTACTTTACCAAACATGATGTCCTTTTCTAGCTAGTAGTCTTCCCAGATGATATGTCCAAAGTAAGCAAGCCAAAGTCTCTCTGTCCTATTTCTAAAGAGTATTATGGATGTACTTCTTCTAAAACTGATTTGTTTGTCCTTTTGGCAAGCCACAGTATATTCGGTATTCTTCGCCAACACCACAGTTCAAATGCATCAATTCTTCTATCTTCCTTTTTCATTGTCCATGCATATGAGGCTATTAAAAAGACCATGGCTTGAGTCAGGTGCATCTTAGGCATCAAAGCGGTACGTTTGCTTTTTAAAACTTTAAAGAGGTCTTTTTCAGCAATTTCCCAGTGAAAACATCATTTGATTTTTTGACTATTGCTTCCGTGGGCATTGATTGTTGATCCAAGTAGAATGAAATTCTTAACAGCTTCAATTTCTTCACGATGTATCATGATGTAGTTTATTGATCCAGTTCTGAGGATTTTTGTTTTCCTTATACTTAAATGTAATCCATATTGAAGGCTGTTGTCTCTAACTTTCAATAGTAAATGCTTTAAATTATCTTCATTTTCAGCAAGCAAGATTATATCATCTTCATATCAAAGGTTTTTAATGATTCTTCCTCCAATCCTGATGCCAAACTTCTTTATACAGTCCAGCTTCTTGGATTATTTGTTCAACATACAGATTGAATGAAAAAGGCAACGGGATGCACACCTTTTCCAATTTTAAACCACACCTTGTTCTATTTGAACGACTGCCTCTTGATCCATGTACAGGTTCCACATGAGCACAACTAGTGTTCTGGAATTCCCATTCTTCATAATATTATCCATAATTTCTTATGATCCACACAGTTGAATGCCTTTGCACAGTTGATAAAACACAGGTAAGCATCCTTATCAAATAAAATAGGGGAGATAGGAATAATAAAAAGATGGAAATAATAAAAAGATGGAAATAATAAAAAGCAGAAATTAATCAAATGATAGCTAATACTCATTGAGCGCTTAATGTTTTCTAAGTATTTTAAGCACATAATCTTCCCATTAACCCTATGAGTTAGGGATTATTACCCCATTTTAGAGCTGAAGAAACTGAAGCACAAAAAAAAAATGTAACTCACCCAAGTCACCCAGCTAATAAGTGGTAGAGCTGAGATATAAACTCAGTAGTTGCTTCTGAGTCTGTGCACTTTATGCTTCCTTGCTACAGAAACAAATAGAAAGAAAAGATGCAATTTAGAGGATTAACAAAGCCAAAAATTTGCTCTTTGTAAAAGCTAATAAAATTGATAAATTGCTAGCAATGTTGATCAAGGGAAAAGAGAAGGTGAAAATAAGTAGGTATAAGCTACAGATAAAGCCAAGTTTTAGAAATAAGTAGAATATGTGATGAACAGTTTAAAAAGAATAAATTTGAAAACTTAGAACTTGACTGACATAAAACTTACCAAAACTGAGTCAAGAAGAAATAACACTTATAATGGATTCATAACCCCCCAAAATCATATTCGTAGTTACAAATATACTCCTGTAATTACATTACTTTCCTCTCCATTAAAGAAAAAAAAATATGTATCAAGGACCTCATATTTTTGCTGCTGTTTTCTTATTGTGGTAAATACATATGTAACAAAACATTTGACATTTCAACAATCTTCACATGTACAGTTCAGAGACATTAATATGTTTATTATGTTGTTCAACCCTCACCATTACCAGCACCCTTAACAGAAGGTGAGTGTCTCCTAAGCATTGAGTGCATTGTGCCCTCCATTCCCCTCTCTCCCACCTGCCTCTGGTAACCACTAATAAACTTTGGTCTCTACATAGTTGCGTATGTTAGTGGGTGTGCTAGATATTTAATATTAGTCCCCTCTTGACTGACTTATTTCACTCAGCATAGTGTTTTCAAGATTCATCTATGTTGTAGGATGTATCAGGACTTCATTTCTTTTTATGGTTGAGTAAGCTGGGCAATATTCTGTTGTATATATGTACCATATTTCGCCTCTCCAGTCATCTGTAGATGAATATTTAGGATGTTTCCACTTTTTGGCTATTGTGAATAGTGCTGCAATGAACATTGATGTACAAGTATCTGTTCGCGTTCTTTCAATTCTTTTGGGTATATACCTAGGAGTGGAATTTCTGGCTCATATGTTAATTCTATACATAATTTCTTGTGGAACCACAAGACTGTTTTCCACAGTGTTTGTATCATTTTACAATCCCACCAACAATGGACTAGGGTTCTGATTACTTTACATCCTTGCCAACACAAGTTGCCTCCTGTTTTGTTGTTGCTGCTGTTTTTAAATCATAACCATCCTAATGTGTGTGTAGTGATATCTCATTATGATTTTAATTTGCATCTCCCTTTTTTTTTCATGGCTAAAGATATTGAACATCTTTTCAGGTGCTTGTTGGCCATTTGTATTTCTTTTTTGGTGAAGTATGTGTTAAAGTCCTTTGCCTATTTTTTGATTGGGTTGTCTTTTTATTACTGAGCTGTAAGAGTTCTTTATGTACTCCGGATATTAAACCCTTAACTGATATATGATTTCCAAATTTTTTCTTTCAACCTGTAAGTTGTCTCTTTACTATCATATAGTCTTTTTTTTAATACTATTTTATTATGCTTTCAGTGAAGGTTTACACAGCAATTTAAGTTCCAATTCAACAATTTCTACACAAATTGTTCAGTGACATTGGTTACATTCTTCACAATGCATAAACATCCTCATTATTACAGATCTAGTTGCTCCATTTCCATTAACTAGTTCCCTTGCCCCCTTACATTCTCATTTTTGTTTTAAGGTAATTGTTGACCATTTGGTCTTAGGTGATTTTTTAAAGGACCACAGTACGCATGGGTGATATTCATTATTTTGTGAGCCAATTTGTTATTTAGCTACAAGGTGACCTCAGGGGTTAGTTTCGGTTCAAGGTTTGAAAAGTACCTTAGGGCAATAGTCTCAGGGAGTCCTCTGTTCTCAATCCATCCAGTAGGTCTTTTTTTTTTTTTTTTGCCCCCTCGTATTTTATCAAGGTCCATCTATTGTGGCCCTGATTAGAATGGTCAGTAGCAGTAGCTAGGCACCATCTAGTTCTTCTAGTCTCAGGATAGATAAGACTGTGGTTTCTGTAGACTATTTGTCCTGTAGACTAATTTCTCCTTTGAGTCTTTGGTTTCCTTCTTTATCTTTTGCTCCAGATAGAGACCAATAGTAGCTTCTTAGTTGGCCATTCACAAATTTTAAAAACCCAAGACACTACTCACCAAACAAGAATGTAGAACGTAACTTTATGAACTATACTGTGCCAGTTGACCGAGATGTCCCACAAGGCTATGGTACTAATCCTGCTGTGATGTTTAAGGTTGCGTGTCAACTTGACTGGACCAGGAATCAAAGTAGTTTGGCAGTTATGATGTAGTTTGGAAGTTATATAATGTAATCACCTCCATGATGAGATTTTCTATGAGCAGCCAATCAGTTGAAAGGGAGTTTCCTTGGGGACGTGGCCTGTATCCAATATATATGGACTTTCTGGCAAAGCTTGCTGGCTTTTGTTCTTCTCTGGATCTTGCATTTGGCTTGTCATCATCTGACATCCAGTTCTTGGGACCTGAATGAGCAGCTTGCCACCTTACCTGCTGATCTTGGATTCATCAGGCTCTACAGCCCATGAGCCAGCAGCCTTCAGTCTGACCTGCCAATCTTGGATTTGTCAGGACCTGCAGCTATGTGAGTCGGGAAAAGTCTCCAGCCTGACGCCTGATCCATGGACTTGGAACTTTCCAGCCTCTACAGCCATGTGAACCATTTCCTTGATATAAATCTCTCTCTTTCTCCCTCTGTATATATATATATTTCACTGATTTTGCTTCTCTAGAGAACCCAGCCTAAAACATTTGGTACCAAGAAACAAAATTTGTAAGGATGAGTTTTCTAAATTGGTTCTTAAGTCTCGTTTGTCTTAAAGATGTTGATGACTCTGTTTCCAGTAGTAAAGAGGGCATGTTAATCCATGGTGGTAGGTGGCAATAGAAATATACAAAATATCACCACCAATAGATCAAGCTTTGGTGAGAGGCAAGGTTCTGGGTGATTGCATGTTTGATACTTCTCTACAATTTTGTCAGAATGAGAACTATAAGGTTGCTGGCTGGTTGGTCCAACTTTCACTAGACAAAGTGGTGAAAGAAAGAGATGAGTTCAAGGCTTCAGAGTCAAAGCTCAAGCACCACATAAATGACCTCAAAGTTTCTACTTGTACTCTGAAAAAAAGCCTTATTTCTTGTAACAGAGTTGATATCGCTGAAAACCGAACCCAGAGTCTTATCATAAGAGTGGCTGAATTACAATGCCTATTGAATTCCCAACCTCAAATGGTGTCGTAAGCTGAAGCAAGGGCATTCATTGGGAAGAAATGGGATCCTGAAACTTGGGATGAAGACATATGGGCAAATAATCAGGAAGCTGGGGGTACTAAAAAAAAAGCCCCTAAAATCTGTTGAACTGCTCCTGCTAACAAAACCATTAGCCCTCCGCCTGCATCTGATCATATTAACCCAGTTGTGTCTGAAGAACCTTTGAGATATCACCTGGGGCACATGCCTTACAAGACACTGCTGAATGTTCTCAAAACATTCCACCACCCATTTTTGCTTCTAGACCTATAACTAGGCTTAAGTCCCAGGGAGCCCCAAATGGTTAAGCACAAAGTGTGACGAAGAGGAGGTATGCTACACTCCAAAAGAACTACTTGACTTTTCTAATATGTAGAAATAGAAACCTAGGGAATGTGTGTGGGAATGGCTATTAAGGGTGTGGAATAATGGTGCAAGGAACATAAAGTTGGATCAGTTTGAGTTTATTGATATGGGCCTACTAAGCACAGATTCTTTATTCAATATTTCAGCTCAAGAAGTTAAGGAAGAATATAATAGTTTATTTGGTTGCGTCACTGAAGCATGGATTATGTGGTGGCCTACACTAAATCAAGTTGAAGTGCCAGGCCTGCCTTGGTATACTGTAGAGGAAGGCATCCAAAGGCTTAGGGAAATTGGCACTTTAGAGTGGATGTATCAGGTTAGACCCACAGATGCATACATGGAGTGCCCAGAGGACACACTTTTTACCACAACGGTGAAGAACAAATTTGTGAAAGGAACCCCAGCATTCTTGAAGATTGCTGTGATTGCTATTTTATGTAAGCCATTTTTTTTGTATGCGTTGGAATCAACTCAATGGGAATGGGTTTTTTTTTTGTTACTACAATAGGGTTGATTAGACCCCATGATGGTAGGGGCCAAGTGGCACCACTCAATTGACAAAGGCAAAGTGAGCATGGTTATCATAATGGACAGCAAAGTCAAAGCAGTAATCAAAATAGTCTGACTCATTTGGATTTATGGCTTTGGCTACTTAGTCACGGTGTCCCTAGGAGTGAAATAGGTGGGAAATCTAGTAAATATTTACTTGATCTGCACAAGCAGAAGAAATCTAGGTCAAGTGAATGGCAGTCTAACTAGAATCACAAGAATAAAGAGTCAAGATCCAAAATCCCTTTAATGAACACGAGGCTGAGTTCCCTTGAGGAAGGATCCCACTACACTACCAAAAATTTATTCTGTTAATCTTTCTCCCAGCCTTCCTCAAAGGGATCTACTGCCTTTTATGAGAGTAACTGTTCATAGGGTGAAAGGAAATAATCAGACTTTTGGGGGATTACTGGATACTGGCTCTGAACTGACTCAAATTCCAGGAGACCCAAAACGTCACAATGGCCCACAAATCAGAGTGAGGGCATTTGAAGGTCAGGCTATTAATGGAGTTTTACCTTAGGTTTGGCTCACAGTGGGTTCAGTGGGTCCCCAAACTCATCCTGTAGTGATTTCCCTAGTTCCAGAATGTAAAACTGGAATAGATACACTCAGCAACTGTCAGAACCCCCCCATTGCACAACTCAAAATGAGAATAAACAGCTGCAAACATCCATTAATAATCAGAATGTGGAATGCATGAGGTGTGATTCTAGGAAAATTGAAAGTAGACAAATATGAAATAGATCACATAAAGATCAATATCCTAGCATTATTGAGCTGAAGTGAATTGATATTGGCCATTTTGAATCAGACAATCATGTGGTTTACTAAGCTGAGAATGACAAATTGAAGAGAAATGGCATTGTATTCATCATCAAAAACAACATTTCAAGATCTATCCTGAAGCACGATGCTGTCAGTGATAAGATAATTTCCATACTCCTAAAAGGAAGTCCAGTTAAAAGGTCTGTTAGTCAAATTTATGCACCAATCACTAAGGCCAAAGATGAAGAAATTGAACTCTTTTTTTTTTTTTGCCAACATCTGCAGTCTGAAATCCATCAAACATGCAATCAAGTTCCGTTGATAATTACTGGCGATTGGAATGTGAAATTTGAAAACAAAGAAGAAGAATCCGTAGTTGGAAAAGATGGCCTGGATGATAGAATCCACCCCGGGGACCACATGATAGAATTTTGCAAGACTAACCACTCACTCATTGCAGATACTTTTTTTCAACAACATAACGGCAACTATACACATGGACCTCAAGGGATGGAAAACACAGGAATCAAATCAAGTACATCTGTGGAAGGAGACAGGAAAAGCTAAATATCATCAGTCAGAACAAGTCCAGGTGCTGACTGTGGAACAGACCATAAATTGCTCATATGCAAGTTTAAGTTTAAGCTGAAGAAAATAAAAACAAGTTCATGACAACCAAAATACGACCATGAGTGTAGCCCACCTGAATTTGGAGATCGTCTCAAGAACACATTTGACAAATTGAACACTAATAACTGAAGACCAGACCAGTTGTGGGATGATATCAAGGACATCATACATGAAGAAAGGAGAAAGCCGTTAAAAAGACAAGAAAGAAAAGACCAAAATGGATTTCAGAAAACTCTGAAACTTGCTCTTGAACACAGAATAGCTAAATTGACTGGAAGAAAAGACAAAGTAAAAGAGCTGAATGGAAAATTTCAAAGGGTGGCTCAAGAAGACAAAGTATAATGAAATATACAAAGACCTGGAGTTAGAAAATCAAAAGGGAAGAACGGGCTTGGCATTTCTCAAGTTGAAAGAACTAAGCAAAAAACTCAAGTCTCGAGTCACAATTTTGAAGGATTCTATGGGCAAAATATTGAACAACACAGGAAGCATCAAAACAAGATTGAAGGTGTACTCAGAGTCACTGTATCAAAAAGAATTGGTTGATGTTCAACCATTTCAGGAAGTAGCATATGATCAAGAACTGATGCTGTTATTAAAGGAAGAAGTTCAAGCTGTATTGAAGGCACTGGTGAAAAACAAGGCTTCAGGAATTGATGGAATACCAAATGAGATGTTTCAACAAATGGATACAATTCTAGAAGCCCTCACTCACCTATGCCAAGAAATTTGGAAAATAGCTACCTGGCCACCGACTGGAAAAGATCCGTATTAGTACCCATTCCAAAGAAGGTGATCCAACAGAATGTAGAAATTGTCGAACAATATCATTAATATCACACGCAAGTAAAATTTCCCTGAAGATAATTCAAAGAAGGTTGCAGCAAAACAAAGACAGGGAGCCACCAAAAATTCAAGCCAGATTTAAAAAAGGACATGGAAAAAGGAATATCATTGCTGATGTCAGATGTATTGTGACCGAAAGCAGAGAATACCAGAAATATGTTTACCTGTGTTTTGACTATGCAAAGACATTCAACTGTGTGGGTGATAACAAATTATAGATAATATTGGAAAGAATGGGAATTCCAGAACACTTAATTGTGTTCATCAGGAACCTGTACATAGACCAAGAGGCAGTCATTCGAACAGAACAAGAGGATACTGCATGGTTTAAAGATGTGCCTCAGGGTTGTATCCTTTCACCATACTTATTCAATCTGTATGCTTAGCAAATAATTCAAGAAGCCAGACTATATAAAGAAGAATGTGGCATCAGGATTGGAGGAAGACTTGTTAACAAACTTTGATATGCAGATGACACAACCTTGCTTGCTGAAAGTGAAGGGGACTTGAAGCATTTATTGATGAAGATCAAAGACTGCAGCCTTTAGTATGGATTACACCTCAACATAAAGAAAACAGAAAATCCTCACAACTGAACCAGTAAGCAACATCACGATAAATGGAGAAAAGACTGAAGTTGTCAAGGATTTCATTTTACTTGGATCCACAATCAATGCCTGTGGAAGTAGCAGTCAAAAAAATCAAACGAAGTACTGCATTGAGCAAATATGCTGCAAAAGACCTCTTCAAAGTGTTGAAAAGCAAAGATGTCACTTTAAGGATTAAGGTGCACCTCACCCAAGCCATGATATTTTCAACCGACTAGTATGCATGCAAAAGCTGGACAATGAGCAAGGAAGACCAAAGAATTGATGCCTGTGAATTACGGTGTTGGGGAAGAATATTGAATACACCACGGACTGCCAGAAGAAGGAACAAGTCTGTCTTGGAAGAAGTACACCAAGAGTGCTCCTTGGAAGCGAGGATGGTGACACTTCTTCTCATGTACTTTTGTTTTTTTCATTTTAACC
This sequence comes from Elephas maximus indicus, assembly GCF_024166365.1. Classification (NCBI taxonomy): domain Eukaryota; kingdom Metazoa; phylum Chordata; class Mammalia; order Proboscidea; family Elephantidae; genus Elephas; species Elephas maximus. The sequence goes on along the minus strand of NC_064846.1, from coordinate 81,303,519 downwards.
ATTTTTTAAATTGTACTTTAGATGAAGGTTTGCAGAAGAAACTAGTTTCTCATTTAACAGTACACATATTGTTTTACGACATTGGTTAACAACCCCAACAACATGTCAACACACTCCTTTCTCAAACTTGGGTTCCCTATTACCAGCATTCCTGTCCCCTCCTGCCTTCTAGTCCTTGTCCCTGGGCTGTTGTGCCCCTTTAGTATTGTTTTGTTTTATGGGCGTGTATAATCTTTGGCCGAAAGGTGAACCTCAGAAGTGACCTTATTACTGAGATAAAAGGGTGTATGGGGGCCATACTCTTGGGGTTTCTTTAGTCTCTGTCAGGCTAGAAAATCTGGTCTTTTTTTGTAAGTTAAAATTTTGTTCTACATTTTTCTCCTGCTCTGTCCAGAAACCTCTATTGTGATCCCTGTCAGAGAAGTCAGTGCTGGTAGCTGGGCACCATCTAGTTGTACTGGATTCAGTCTGGTGGAGGCTGTGGTAGATGTGGTCCATTAGTCCTTTGGACTAATCTTTCCCTTCTTTTTTGATTTTCTTCATTCTCCCTTGTTCCCAAAGGGGTGAGACCAGTGGAATATCTTAGATGGCCACTCACAGGCTTTTAAGACCCCAGACTCTACTCACCAAAGTAGAATGTAGACGATTTTCTTCATAAGCCATGTCATGCCAATTAAGCTAAATGTTTCCTGAGACCATAGTCCCCACAAACCTCAGTCCAGCAATTCGACTCCTCAGGGAGTTTGGATGTGTCTATGGAGCTTCCATGACCTTGCCTTGGACAAGTTGTGCTGCCTTCCCCAGTATTGTGTTCTGTCTTACCCTTCACCAAAGTTACCACTTATCTATCGTCTAGTATTTTTCCATCCCCTCCCCTCCCGTTCCTCGTAACCATCAAAGATTGTTGCTTATTGTGTGTAAACCTTTTCATGAGTTTTTACAGCAGTGATCTCATACAATATTACTCCTTTTGTGATTGACTTATTTCACTCAGCATAATCCCCTCCAGATTCATCCATGTTGTGAGATGCTTCACAGATTCATTGTTGTTCTTTATTATTGTGTAATACTCCATCGTGTGTATGTACCACAGTTTGTTCATCCATTTATCTGTTGATGGGCATCTAGGTTGTTTCCATCTTTTTGCTAATGTGAACAATGCTGTGATGAACATGGGTGTGCATATGTCTATTCGTGTGACAACTCTTAATTCTCTAGGATATATTCCTAGGAGTGGGATTACCGGATCCTATAGTATTTCTATTTCTAGCTTTTTTTTTAAGGAAGCACCATATCATTTTCCAACTTTGCAGTCCCACCAGTAGTGCATAAGAGTTCTGATCTCCCCACAGCCTTTCCAAAATTTATTATTTCCTGGTTTTTTGATTTGTGCTAGTAATGCTGGAGTGAGATGGTATCTCATTGTGGTTTTGATTTGCATTTCTCAAATGGCTAGTTACCATGAGCATTTCCTCATGTGTCTGTTGGCAGCTTGAATGTCTTCTTTGGTGAAGCGTCTGTTCATTTCCTTTGCCCATTTTTTAATTGGAATACTTGTCCTTTTGTCATAGAGATGTTAGATTTTCTTGTAGGTTATAGAGATTAGACCTTTGTCTGATCTGTAATTGCCCCAATTTTTTTCCCAGTCTGTAGCTTCCCTTTTTACTTTTTTGGTGAAATCTTTTGATGAGTATAAGTGTTTAATTTTTAGATGATTCCAATTATCTAGCTTATTTTCCAGACTTTGTGTTGTTAGTTATGGTTTGTATACTGTTAATGCTATGTATTAGGGCCTTTAGTGTTGATCTTATTTTTTGTTCTATGATCTTTAACAATGATCAGGTGACCATAGGTAGATAAATTTACATCTGGATTCTCAATTCTGTTCCATTGGTCAATGTATCTGTCGTTGTATCACTATCAGGCTGTTTTCACTGCTGTAGCTGTATAGTAGTTTCTGAGGAAAGGTAGTGCAAGTCCTCCTACTTTATTCTTCTCCAATAGTATTTTATTTATCCGGGGCTTCTTCCTTTTCTATATAAAGTTAATGATAGGTTTTTTCATCTTTTTAAAGAATGTTGTTGGTATTTGGATCGGGATTGCATTGTATTTTTAAATCGCTTTGGGTAGAATTGTCGTTTTCACAATGCTGAGTCTACCTACCTATGAGCATGGTATGTTTTTGCATTTATGTAGATGTCTGTTGGTTTCTTGCAGTAGTGTTTTCTAGTTTTCTTACAACCTGGGTTGGATTTATTCCTAAGTGTTTGGTTTTTTTAAGGGCTATTATAAATAAATGGTACGTTTTTCCTGATTTCCTTTTCACCATTCTCTTTATTGGTGTATAGGAATTCAACTGATTTTTGTATCTTTATCTTGTATTCTGCTGATTCTTTCTATTAGTTCCAGTACTTGTCTTGCGGAGTCTTTTGGGTTTTCCATGAATAGTAACATATCATCTGCAAATAGGGACAGTTTCACTTCTTCATTACCTATTTGTATGCCCTTTTTTTCTTTTTCTTGCCTTATTGCTCTATCCAGGACTTCCAACACAATGTTAAATAGGAGCAGTGATAAAGGGCACCCTTGTCTCGTACTGTTCTCAAGGGGAATGTTTTCAGCCTCTCCCCATTAAGAACAATGTTGGCCATTGGTTTTGCATAGATGCCCTCTATTATGTTGAGAAATTTCCCTTCTATACCTATTTTATTGAGAGTTTTTATCAGGATGGTTGTTGGACACTGTCAAATAACTTTTCTGCATCAATTGAGATGATCATGTGGTTCCATTCTTTCCCTTTTTTATGTGGTGGATTACGTTGATTGATTTTCTAATGCTGAACTATCTTTGCATACCTGGTATGGATCCTACTTGGTCCTGGTGTATTATTTCTTTTTATATGACTCTGAAATCTATCGGCTAGAATTTTGTTAAGAATTTCTGCATCTATATTCATGAGCGATATTGGCCTGTAATTTTGGTGTGTGTGTGTGTGTGGTGTCTTTGAATGGTTTTAGTATCAGGGTTATGCTGGCTTCATAGAATGAACTCGGAAGTATACCTTCCTTTTCTATGTTCTGAAATAGTTTGAGTAGTACCGGTGCAAGCTCTTCTCTGAATGTTCAGTAGAATTCTCCAGCGAAGCCACCTGGGTCAGGGTTTTTTTGTTGGAAGTTTTTTTGTTTGTTCGTTTTGTTTTTAACCTTTTCAATCTCTTCTCTTGTTACGGGTCTGTTCAGATTTTCAACATCATTTTGTCATCATTTCGTGTTAGTTTGTGTTAGGCAGTGTGTTTCTAGAAATTTGTCCATTTCCTCTAGGTTTTCAAATTTGTTGGAGTATAGCTTTTCATAATACTGTTACAATCCTTTTTATTTCAGTTGGGTCTGTTGTAATGTCCCCCATCTGATTTCTTATTTGGGTTATTTGCATCCTCTCCTGTTTTATTTTTGTCAATTTGACCAGTGGTTTGTCAATTTTGTTGATTCTTTCAAAAAACCAACTTTTGGTTTTGTTGATTCTTTCTACTCTTTTTCTATTCTCTATCTATTTCTGCTCTGATCTTTACTATTTCCTTTCTTTTGGTGTTTGTGAGCTTTTTTTTTTTTTTTTTTTACTGTTCTCTTTCTATTCATTTGAGTTGTGAGGCTAATGTTTTAATATTGTCCCTTTCTTCTTTTTTTGATGTGTACATCTATTGCTATAAATTGACCTCTGAGGACCGCTTTTGCTGCATCCCGAAGGTTTTGGTATGATGTGTTTTCATTCTCATTTGATTCTAGGAATTTTTTGATTCCATCTCTGATTTCTTCTATTACCCAGTGGTTTCTAAGCAGGGTGTTATTCAGTTTCCATGTGATTGATTTTTTTTTTCTTGTTCTTACTGTTGTTAATTTCTACCTTGTTGGCATTGTGGTCAGAACTGATACTTTGTGTTATCCCAATATTTGGATTTTGTTGAGGGTTTCTCTGTGGCCTAAGATGTGGTCTATTCTGGAGAGTGTTCCATGTGCGTTGGGAAAGAATGTGTATTTTGCACCTGCGGGGTGGAGTCTTCTACATATGTCTGTGAGGTCAAGTTGGCTGATTGTGCCCTTTAGCTCTTCTGTACCTTTGTTGAGTTTCTGCCTAGATGTTCTGTCCTTTACCAAGAGTGGTGTTTTGAAATCTCCTACTATTATTATGGAACTGTCAATTTCTCTTTTCAGCGCTGTTAGAGTTTTATGTATTTTGGAGCCCTGTCATTGGGCACATATATATTTCTTCTGGTTATGTCTTCATGATGGATAGTCCCTTTAATCACTATATAGTTCTCTTCTTTATCTTTTATGGTGGATTTTGTTTTAAAGTCTATTTTATCTGAGATTAGTATTGCCACTCCCGCTCTTTTCCAGTAGCTGTTTGCTTGATATATTTTTTTCCATCCTTTGATTTTTAATAAATTTAAATCTTTGTTTCTAAGGTGTGTCTCTTGTAGACAGCATATTGGATCCTGTTTTTTCATCCACGTTTTCACTGTCTTTTTTTCTTTATGGGTGCATTTTGGCCATTTACATTCATTATAATTATTGCTAAGTGTGAGTTTATTACTGTCATTTTGTGGTGCTTTTTTGTGTGTGTGCTGCTGACATTTTCTTTGTTCCTCTTACTCTCCTGTACTGAATTCCTTTTGTTTTTGGATTTCTTTTTTCATTTCTTTTGTTTTTGTAGACTTTGTTTTTACTGAGACTTTATGTTTTTCTTCTTTATTTTGATGAGTAGGCTTGTTAACTTTCTTTGTGGTTACCTTGAAGTTTATTCTTATCTTCCTAGGTTTGAACCAGTCTATTATTATTTGGTATCACCTTGCCTTCCTCTCTATTAGAAAGTTCTATACCTACACTATTTATTCCCTCTTTTATTGTTCTGACTTTGTTGTCATTTACAGATTAACCTCTCTGGTTCCCTCTTGTAAATCTTTTAGTTTTGATTAATCCTTGAGAGTTCATTACCTAGGTTGGTATCTGGCTTGTATAATCTTGCATCCTAGATTCTGGTTGTGTCTGATGTTGTTTGTTCTTGGACCAAAGGACTCCATTTAATAATTCTTCTAAGTTTGTTTTTACACGTTCTCTTAGTTTCTGTTTATCTGGAAATGTCCTAATTTTACCATCATATTTGAATGAGAGTTTTGCATGATATATTATTCTTGGTTGGCAACATTTTTTTTCAAGGTTTTATATATGTCATCTCATTGCCTTCTTGCATGTATGGTTTCTACCAAATAATCAGAGCTTAGACTTATTCCTTCTCCTCTGCACCTGACTTTTTGTTATTCTTGAACTGCTTGCAGGATTCTTTCTTTGTCTTTGGTTTTACTGAGTATGATTATGATATGCTTTGGTGATTTTCTTTTGGGATCAATCCTATATGGGGTTCATTGAGCATCTTGGATGGTCAACTTTTCATCATTCATGATATTATGGAAGTTTTCTGTCAGCAATTCTTCAGTGATCTTCTCTGTGTTTTCCATTTTCTCCTCCTATTCTGAAACTCCTAACACTCACAAATTTTTGCTTTGGATTGTATCCCACATAATTCTCAGGGTTTCTTCATTTTTCTTCATTCTTTTTTCTGATTTTTCCTCAGAGTTGTAGCCAAGTGTTTGTCTTCAACTTCTCTGATCCTGTCATCCATAATTTCAAACCTGCCCCTCAGCCCTTCTATGACACTGTCCATTTCTGAAATTTTGTGGTTTATCTTTTGGATTTCTAATTGTTGTTTTTTACAATTTCTAGTTGTGAATTTATTTTTGCATTTTGTTCCCGTATTATTTTCCTGGATTTTTCCATTCTTTTGTATTTTCCATGAATTTGCCTGCCTTTCCCATAAACTTGTCTATTTTTTTTCTCATTTTTGTCTGCTTTTTGCTTCAACTCTTGGGTAGCTCTGAACATTACAGATTTGAATTCCCTATCAGGTACTTGTAGTGCCTTTTCTTCTACTGGAAAGTCTTCTGATGTTTTATTTTATATGTCTTCTGGAACCATCCTGGCATTTTTTTAAATATGTTTTGATATTGTCTGCTATCTTTGGGACATTCAGTAGTTATTTTCTTCATTGATTGATTGTAGATTTTTTTTTCCTGATTTTTGTTTTATTTCGTTATGTCTGAGCAGGTGGGCTATGCATTCTTTTTTGTTAGCTCATCTGTGGGCATGATACTTTTTACCTCCTTGCTCAATGGGCATGGCCAGTCACTCAGCCATGGTGCAGCAGGGCAGGTCCAGCTCGTGCTCTGTCTCCTGCTGGGAGCTCTTTGAAGCTGCTTTCCCATACTCCCTGTCTGCTGATCTCCAATGTGGGCAGGGTGAATCCAAGTGGCAGGCATCCTGTACTTCCCGGCCAACCAAGTGACTGCAGCCAGCTAGAAAGCAAGGGAGGCTGAGCAGGGGGGAGAAGGATGGGGGTTGGAAAGCATGTATCACTGGTTACCGGGTGCTCTGTCTCTTACTGGAAGCTCTATGAAGCTGCTTTCCCGTACTCCCTGTTGGCCAGTCTCTGACAGGCATCCAAGATGTCAAATCTGCACTGCATTAGCTGATAGGGGACCTTCACACTATCTCTCCTTGCTTTCTGTTCTCTGTCAGTTTCTTATCCCATTTGGTGCTTGGCTGAGTTCTTTATCTCTTCATTTGACCTTTAGGGTTTCAGGATTGACATTTGTCTCTGTTTTACTTAGTTTTTAGGGTCTTTGCTGTGGAGGGACAGCATGGTGCTTCTGTCTATAGCATCATATTGGCCCCATCTCATGTACCTTAAATGTGTTATCAGGAGGGACCAGTCCCTGGAGAGGCACTTCATGCTTGATAAGGGAGAAGGTCAGCAAAAAACAGGAAGAGCTTCGACAAGATGTATTGACACAGTGGCTGCCACAATGGGCTCAAACATAACAATTGTGAGGATGGTGCAGGGCTGAGCAGTACTTAGTTCTGTTGTACATAAAGTCACTATGAGTCAGAACCTACTTGACTGCACCTAACAATAACAAACGTTAAAAATGGCACAATATTACAGCATTTCAGAGAATCTAAAATACCGTCCTTTATAAGATATGCCATTATTTTATTTACTATTATTAAGAAAAAAAGGTGCCACATTTAATGGCAAGGAACTGTACTGATTTCAGACATGGTGAAATGTGGGGGAACATAGACTTGGAGTAGTGGTTCTTTATTTTTTTGTTAAAATATCGATAACACAACATTTTCCACAGGTACAATTCAGTGACACCAATTTTATCAATTATGTTCTGCAACTAGCACCAATATCCATTGCCAAATTTTTCTGCACCATAAACAGAAACTCAACGTTTCTTAAATAATAATTCCTCCTTCTCCTTTCCCATCCCTCCCTGGTAATCACTATTACACTCTGATCTGTAAACATTTGTCTTTTCTAAGTAATTCATATTGGTGAGACCATATAGAATTTGTCTTTTTGTAGTTGACATTTCACTCAGCATAGCATTTTCAAGGTTCATCCGTGTTATAGCATGTACCACAACTTCTTTTTTCTTTATCAGAATGTATTCCATTGTACGTACATACCATATTATATTCATTCATTCATCTGTTGATGGACATTTGGGTTGTTTCCACCTTTTGGCTCCTGCTGCAATAAATATTGGTGTACATGTGCCTGTGTCATTGCTTTCAAGTCTCTTGGGTATATATATATATATAAGAGTGAAATTGCTGAGTCATATGGTAGCTCTATGTTTAACTTTTTGAGGAACCACCAAACTGTTTTACACAGGGATGCTAACATTTTGCACTCCAACCAGCAATGGGTAAGGGATTGTGTTTCTCCACATCCTCACCAACATTTGTTATTTTTTAATATTGTGGTGAAAATATACACCACAAAACAGATACCAATTCAACTTCTACATGTATAAACCAGGAAAAAAAAAACCCTTTGACTTCGAGTTGATTTCTACTCATAGTGACCCTATAGGACCTAGTAGAACTGCCTCATAGAGTTTCCAAGGAGTGCCTGGTGGATTTGAACTTCCAACCTTTTGGTTAGCAGCTGTAGCACTTAACCACTATGCCACTAGGGTTTCCTGTACATGTATAAGTCAATGAAAATGTTTACATTCTTCAAGTTGTGCAAATCAGTGAAAATGATTACATTCTTCAAGTTGTGCAACCATTCTCTCTATTTTTTTTCAAATTATTCCATCACCATTAACACAAGCTCAATGCCACTTAAGCAAAATAAATCCCCTTTCTCCCTTCCTCCTACCCCTGACAACCGCTAATAATCTTTGGTTTCTACACTTGCTAATTTCATATAAGTGAGATCATACAGTATTTGTCCTTTTTTGACTGACTTATTTAGTTCAGCATAATGTTTTCAAGGTTCATCCATGTTGTGGAATACTAGACTTCATTTTTCTTTATGGCTGAATAATATTCCATTCGGTGCTTGTTAATCCACTCATCTGTTGATGGATATTTCTGTTATTTTCACATTTCAGTTCTTGTAAATAGTGCTGCAATGAACACTGGTGTATAGGTTTCTGTTTCTGTTCCTGATTTCACTTCTTCAGGATATATACCTAGGATTTGGATTGCTGGATCATGTGGTAGTTCTATGTTCAACTTTTCAAGGAACTCCCAAACTTTTTCGGAGTGAGGTACCAGGATTGGATGAGGGTTCAATTTGTCCACTTCCTCACCAATATTTTATATATTTTTTAATCTTAGCCACCCTAGTGTGGGTGAAGTGGTATTCCCTGGTGGTTTTGATTTGTATCTCCCTAGGGTCTTTTAGGGTCGCAATGAGTCGGAATCGACTCGATAGCAGTGGGTTTGGGTTTTGGTTTAGCAGCTAATGATGTGCATCTTTTCATGTGTTCATTGGCCATTTGTACATCCTCTTAAGTGAAATGCCTATTCAGGTATTATGACTATTTTTAGAATTGTGCTGTTTGTCTTTTTGTTGTTAAGTTGTAAAAGTTCTTTATATATTCTGAATATTAAACCTTTATCTGATAGGTGATTCCGAAATTTTTTCTCCAGTTTGTAGGCTGTCTTTTCACTTTGCTGAAAAAACCCTTTGAGAAACAGAAATTTTTAAATTTTGATCAGATCCTGTCATATATATTTGAAGCCCTGGTGGTACAGTGGTTAAGAGTTTGGTTGCTAACCAAAAGGTCGACAGTTCAAATCCACTAGCCACTCCTTGGAAACCCTAAAGGGGTTTCTACTCTGCCCTATAGGGTCACTGTGAGTGGGAGTCAACTCGATGGCATTGAGTGGTTTTTGTTTTTATATAAATAGATGGGAAGTATAAAGAGAAATTTATATCAAGGAAATGGCTCATGTGGTTGTAGAGGCTGGAAAGTTCCAAGCCCGTGGTCAGGCTGGAGGCTTCTCTTGATTCATGTAGCTGCGGAGGGCTGGCAAACCCAAGATCCAGAATGCAGAGATTGACAAATCCTAAGATCTACAGGCAAGCTGCTAGCTCATGTTCCAAAGAATGGAGGTCAGATGAACAGCAGCCAACTGCAGAATCCTGAGAGAGCAAAAGCTCCCAAGCCTTGTCAAAAAGCCCACCTGTATTGGATGCAGGTCTCACCCCCAAGGCAACTCCCATTAAACTGATGGGCTACTCACAGCAGATCTTATCATGGAGGTGATCACATTATATCAGATCTCATCACGGAAGTGATTACATCATTATATGACTGCCAAAAAAAATCATAACTGCCAAACCACTGAGAATCATGGCCCAGCCAGGTTGGCACACAAGCTTAACCATCACAGTCCACCCCTTGTCAACTTGGCACCTGTAGACATCTCCTTAAACCATACATTATCTCTGAATAAAGACAATTATAAAGTCATACTTGTGCTTAACATGATACAACTAACAAGTATACACCCAAAAATGCACTAGGCTGGTTTACATCTTATATTTTATAAGTGAAGAAAACAAAAATATTTGATGCACTTCCTGCCAACATGGTGCCATAGACAGAAGCACCATGCCGTCCCTCCACAGCAAAGATCTGAAAAACTAAGTAAAATAGAGACAAACATCAGTCCTGGAACTCAAAGTGTCAAATGAAGAGATAAAGAATTCAGCCAAGCACTGAATAGAATAAGAAACTGACAGAGAACAGAGAGAGAGGAGAGATACTTGCAGAAGTCCAATATAAGCTAATGCAGCATGGATTCGCCATCTTGGACTCAAGTCAGAGATTGGTGGACAGGGAGCACAGGAAAGCAGCTTCGCAGAGCTCCCGGCAAGAGATAGAGCACCTGGTAACCAGTGATAAACACTTTCTCAGCCCTCATCCTCTCCCCTCTACTCTACCTCTGTGCTTCCTGGCTGGTAGTAGTGGCTCAACCAACTGGGAAGTGCAGGGTCCATGCTGCTTGGATATGCTCCACCCACATCAGAGATGGGTGGATGGCGAGTATGGGAAACTAGCTCCATGAAGTTCCCAGCAGAAGACAGAGCACCTGGTAACCAGTGATATACTCTTTCCTAACCCCAATTTTTCTCCCCCCCTCCCGTTGGCCTCCTCTGCTTCCTGCCAGCAACAGTCTCTTGGCCCTGAGACAACTGCTTTGGCCCAGGCTGCTTGGATTAACCCCGCCCACAATGGTCGGCTCCCTGAGCACCATTTGTCTGTTGCTGATGTTGCTTTATTCCATTTCTTTTGGTTTCTTCTGTGCCTCACACCAACTCCCCCTCCTTTCTCTTGAACACCTGGCTCTGTGTGCCATCTTTGCTTCCTCTTGAAAGGCTGCGAAGTGCCACTCGACTGGGAACCACTCCCCTGGCATGAGACACCATTCTCGTGGGATCCCCAGAGATTTTTGGTTCTTTGTTTTGTTTTGCTTTGATTTGTTCTGTTTGGTTTTGTTTATTTGTTTGTTTTCTTTTTCTTTTCGTGGCTTGGGAGACCCTTCTAGTAGGTCTGCACTGCACGGCTTCGGAACCACTCCCACAGTCTGTGCAGCCAAGTAGATGGGATCTCTGTGGGCATTTCTTTTCTCTTTTCTTACTGTCTTCCTTCATTTCTCTGTTCTTGTCTTTCTGTACTTACCTTCTTTTCCTGTCTCCTGAATACCTGGTGCTGTGTGACATCTATACCCCCTCTAGACAGGTTGTACTGTGCATTCTGAGAGCCACTTCTCCTGTCTCCGCAGCCACACCAGAGGGACCCTTGTGGAATTTTCTTTCTCTTCCAAATTTTTATCTAGCTTTTTCCCCCTTTTTCTTTCTTTCTTCTTTTTTTTTTTTTTACTTTTTTCCTCCATTTCTCAGATTCTCATCTTTCCACTCCAATGGCAAGCTCCTTTAGCACTCTTTGCTTCTTTATTTTGGCTCCTGTTTCTCTCTCCTCTCTCTTTTCCCCCATACCCATATTAGCTCCACACATCATGACCTCCCCCATCCTTCCTGCCTACCTGCACTGTGCACTGAACATCACACCCCTGAGCAGCAAAAGCACAGCCTACTGGAGCCTACCCAACACAGATTCCAAGCCTGCCCTGTCAACCCTAGTATATGCCACAAGCAACCCATCCTAGCCCCTTCCCTTCAGCTGGACCTGCCCTGATGCACCATAAGAGAGTGATTCACCCTGCCCATTGGACAAGGAGGTGAAAAGTATTGAAAACACACACAAGTAAAGGACAAAGAATGCACAGCCCACCTGCTCAGACATAACTAAAGAAAACAAAAAAGCAGGATGAAACAAACAAATCTAGAATCAATAAATGAAGAAACTAACTACTGAACGTCCCAAAGACAGCAGACAATATCAAAAAGTATTAAAAAAAAAAAAGGGGACAGGATGGTTCCAGTACCTGTCCAAAATAAAACACCAGATGACTTTCTGGTAGAAGAAAAGGCACTAGAATTACATGACAGGGAATTCAAATCTGCAGTATTCAGAACTATCCAAGAGTTGAAGCAAAAAGTAGACAAGAATGAGGAAAAAAATAGACAAATTTATAGAAAAGGCAGACAAATTCATCGAAAATATGGACAAACAAATCGGAAGAATTCAGGAAAATAATGCAGGGACAAAATGCCAAAACAAATTCACAACTGGAAATCATACAAAAACAACAATTAGAAATCCAAAATATAAACAAAAGGATTTCAGAAATGTACAGTGTCATAGAAGGGCTGAGGGGCAGGTTTGAAATAACAGAAGACAGGATCAGCAAAATTGAAGAAAAACATTTCATTGCAACTCTGAGGAAAAATCAGAAAAAAGAATGAAGAAAAATGAAGAAACCTTGAGAATTAGTGGGATACAATCTAAAGCAAAAATTTGTGAATGATCAGTCACAGAATGGGGGGGGAGTGGAAAACACAGAGAGGATCATTGAAGAGTCGCTGACAGGAAACTTTCCTAATATCATGAAAGATGAAAAGCTGACCATCCAAGGAGTTCAGTGAACCCTGTATAAGATAGACCCCAAAAGAAAATCACCAAGGCATATCATACACACTCAGTAAAACCAAAGACAAAGAAAGAATCTCAAGAGCAGCTGGAGAAAAACAAATAGCCTCATACAGAAGAGAAACAGTAAGACTAAGCTATGATTATTCAGCAGAAACCATACAGGCAAGAAGGCAGCGGGATGACATGTTTAAAACCTTGAAAGAAAAAAAAAAATTGCCAACCAAGAATAATATATCGTGCAAAAACTCTCATTAAATATGATGGTGAAAATAGGACATTTCCAGATAAACAGAAATAAAGGGACTATGTAAAAACCAAACTCATAAGAATTATTAAATGCAGTCCTTCAGTCTGAGAACAAACAACACTAGACCACAGCCTGAATCAGGATACAAGACTGCACCAGCCAGATATCAACGTAGGAGAAGAACTCTCGAGGACTATCCAAAACCAAAAGAATTACAACAGGGAACCAGAGAGGTTTATCTGTAAATGACAACAACATCAGAACAATAAAAGAGGGAATAAATGGTATAAGTATGAAAACTAATTCAAAATGGATCAAACACCTAAATATAAAGCCAAAAAATACGAAGTTCATGGAAGAAAAAATAGGATCAATGCTCCAGCCCTAATGCACAGCTTTAACAGGATACAAACCACAACCAACAACACACAAACTCCAGAAGATAAGCTAGACAACTGGGATCTTCTAAAAATTAAACACTTATGCTCATCAAAAGACTTCACCAAAAGAGTAAAAAGAGAGCCTACAAATGGAAAAAAATTTAGGCTATTACAAGTCAGACAAAGGTCTAATCTCTAAAATCTACAAGAAAATCCAACACCTCTACAACAGAAAGACAAATAATCAAAAAAAAATGGGCAAAGGAAATGAACGGACACTTCTCCAAAGAAGACATTCGAGTGGCCAACAGACACATGAGGAAACGCTTGCAATCACTAACCATTAGAGAAATGCAAAACCAAATCACAATGAGATACCATCTCTCTCCGGCATTACTGGCACAAATCAAAAAAACAGGAAATAACAAATGTTGGAAGGGCTGCTGGGAGATTGGAACTCTTATGCACAGCTGGTGGGAATACAAAATGATACAACCATTTTGGAAAATGATATGGCTCTTCCTTAGAAAGCTAGAAATTGAAATACCATATGATCCAGCAATCCCACTTCTAGGAATATATCCTAGAGAAACAAGAGTCATCACAGTAACAGACATATGCACACCCATGATCTTTGCAGCATTGTTCACAATATCAAAAAGGTGGAAACAACCTAAGTGCCTTTCAACAGATGAATGGATAAACAAACTGGTATATACACACAATGGAGTATTATGCAATGATAAAAACCAACGATGAATCCGTGAAACATCTCATAACATGGATGAATCTGGAGGGCATTATGCTGACTGAAATCAGGCAATCATGAAAGGAGAAATATTGTATGAGAGCACTACTGTAAAAACTTATGAAAAGGTTTACACACAAAAAGAAACAATCTTTGATGGTTACAAGGGAGGGTAGGGGTCGGGATGGAAAAACACTAAATAGGCAATAGATAAGTAGTAACTTTGGTGAAGGGTAAGGCAATACACAATACTGGGGAAGGCAGCACAAATTGCACAAGGCAAGGTCATGGAAGCGCCATAGACACATCCAAACTCCCTGAGGGTCCAAATTGCTGTGGGGACCGTGGTCTCAGGGAACATTTAGCTTAATTGGCATAGTTTGTGAAGAAAATGTTCTACATTCTACTTTGGTGAGTAGCGTCTGGGGTCTTAAAAGCTTGCGAGCAGCCATCTAGGATCTCCACTGGTCTCACCCCTTTGGGAGCAAGGAAGAAGGAAGAAAACTAAAGATACAAGGGAAAGATTTGTCCAACATACTGATGGACCACATCCACCACGGCCTCCATCAGACTGAGTCCAGTGCAACTAGATGGTGTCTGCTCTGACAGGGATCACAATAGAGGGTCCCAGACAGCGCTGGAGAAAAATGTAGAACAAAATTCTGACTCAAAAAGAAAGATTAGACTTGCTGGCCTGACAGAGACTGGAGAAGCCCTGAAAGTATGGTCCCCAGACACCCTTTCAGCTAAGTAATGAAGTCACTCCTGAGGTTCACCCTTCAGCCAAAGATTGGACAGGCCCATAAAACAAAACAAGACTAAAGGGGCACACCAGCCCAGGGGCTAGAACTGGAAGGGACGAGAGAGCAGGAAAGCTGGTAATATAGAATCCAAGGTTGAAAAGGGAGAGCGTTGACATATCATGGGATTGTTAACCAATGTCATAAGACAATATGTGTACTAACTGTTTAATGAGAAATTAGTTTGTTTCGTAAACTTCATCTAAAGTACAGTAAATAAATGTAAAAAAATTGATGCGTAGATACAAGGAAGAAATACTCATAACAATTACAGTCCTCGTGTCTGCAACTGGTCATGTGGTCGTAGCTGGTATTTAGAACTACCTTCTTCTACCAACCATTCCATGTTCCCTTTGCACTCAGCAAGCACCTCAGCCGTTCATGGTTCTTTGCCTGGTGGGGTGACCCAAACCTTCATTCCTGAAGGATCTGGGTCATCAGGAGTCATGTTGGAATAGGGTTGCTGTAGTTTTCCATTGACTTTAACCACAGGCATGGCAATACTAAGAGACACTCTAAGGGATCTCCTGCATTCCAGATATACTCTTCTTTGCCTTTATTACCTAATATAAAATCCAATTTCCTCTTGGTAACCAGGATCAATTACAGCAGCCAATATGGTAACTCCCTTCTCTGCCTGTTGATACAGAGTCATAAGGAGCCCGAAGTTGTCAGGTGGCATTCTTAACTTCCAGTTCAATGGAATCACTGATGGGTCTCCAGGTAGGCACATTCCTCCCTTTGGAACTAAGATCTCTAGACCTACAGAGGGTTGTGGGGACAGGAAGCAAACATTTTGTGGGTGGTGCCATTCACATTTCCACCCCTTGATTCCTGGACCCATGAATCTTGGCTGTGGGAGAAACAACACCATATATTGGGTGCTGGTTTAGAGCGTATACAGCCTAATGGAGAACACTGTCCCAACACTGCAAGGTATTGCCACCTAGCTGGCACCGTAATTATGTCTTTAAAAGGCTGTTCTATTGTTCTATCAAGGCAGCTGCTTCAGGATGATGCAGAACATGGTAAGACCCGTGAATTCCAGGAGAATGAGCCCATGCCGCACTTCATTTGCTGTGAAGTGAATCCCTTGATCCGAGATGATGCTGTGTGGGATACCATGGTGCTGGATAAGGCATTCTGTAAGTCCATGGACGGTAGTTTTGCACTGAGAATCATGGCCCAGCCAAGTTGACACACAGCCTTAACCATCACAGATCCCATTTATCTATTTTATCTTTTGCTGCTCTTGTTTTTGGTGTCATATCTAAGAACCAGTTATTGAAGACTAGGTCCTGAAGCACTATCCCTATGTTTTCTTCTACGTGTTTTATGGTTTTAGGTCATACGATTAAATTTTTGTTCTATTTTCAGTTAGTCTTTTAATATGGCGTGAAGTATAGGTCTACCTTCCTTGTTTTGCATGGGGAAATCCAGTTGTCCAGCACGATGTATTAAAACTATTCTTTCCTCATTTGATTGATTTAGCACCCTTGTCAAAAGTGAATTGACCTTCAAAATGTGTGCTTATCTCTAGACTCTCAATTCTGTTCCTTTGGACTATACGTCTATCATTATTCCAGTGTCAGACTGGTTTGATTACTGTACCTTTGTAATGTTTTGAAATTGGGAAGTATGATTCTTTTTCATGTTTGCTTTGGTTATTTGGGCCCTCTGCAGTTTCATAGAATTTGAAAATTGCCTTTCTCATTTCTGCAAAAAAGGGCGTTGGAGTTTTGATGGGTATTGCATTGAATTTATAGATTGTTTTGGGTTATATTGACATCTTCATAATATTACATCTCCTGATTCATGAACACAGAATATAATCTACATATTTAGGTGACTTTTAAAATTTCTTTCAGTGGTGCTTTATAGTTTTCAGTGTACAAGTATTTCACCTCTCTGGTTAAATGAATTCTTAGGTATTTTATTCTTTTAGATATTATTGTAAATGGAATTATTTTCTTGATTTCCTTTTCAGATTGATTATCGATGATGTGTAAAAATCCTACTGACTTTTGTGGGTTGAACTTGTAATCCTGCCAATTTGCTGAATTTATGTCCTAGCTCTCTTAGCTTTCTTGTGTGGTCTTTAGGGTCTTCAGCATACAGCATCATGTCATGTATATAAAGGGATAGTTTTACTTCTTTCCCAATTTCTTTTTCTAACTTAACAGCTCTGGTTAAAACGCAATCTTCCTCCATTTTGTAAATGCCCTTTATTGAATTGAAGAATTCCCTTCTCTTCCTAACTCAGTGTTTTTATCATGAAATGTTGTTGGATTTTGTCAAAAGCATTTTCTGTGTCCATTGAGATGATTGTGGGGTTCTTTTTCTTTTTTCCTTTAATGTGGTGTATTGCACTGATTGATTTTCTAAAGCTGAACTATCCTTGCATTCCTGGGATAAATCTCACTTGATCATGACGTATAATCCCTTTAATATGCTTTTGATTCAGTTTGCCAATATTTTGTTGATTTTTTTCTTGTACCTATGTTCATCATGGGCACACGTCTCCAATTTTCTTGTGGTGTCTCCCTGGTTTTGTTATCAGGGTAATGCTAACCTCAGAGAAAGAGTTAGGGAGTATTCCTCCTCTTCTATATTTTGAAAATATTTTAGAAACACCAGTGTCACTTCTGTAAATCTTTGGCAGAATTCCTCAGTGAAGCCACCTAGTTCTGTAGGTTTTTTGTAGATTTTTCATTACTGTTTTAATCTCTTCACTTGTTATGTGTCTGTTGAGCAATTCTATTTTTTTTAATTTTACTGTGTTTTAGGTGAAAATTTACAGTGCAAACTAATTTCTCATTCAAAAATTTATACACAAATAATTTTGTGACATTGGTTTAAATCACCACAATGTGTCAGCACTCTCCCCCTTTCTAGTTATACCCTGGGTTCCCTGTGCCCATTCATCGAGGTTTCCTGTCCCTTACTGCCTTCTTGTCTTTGCTTTTGGGCAAGTGTTGTCCATTTAATCTCATACACTTCATTGTTTTATAGGCCTGTCTAATCTTTGGCTGAAAGGTGGACTTCAGGAGTGAGTTCCTTTCTGACTGTGCAGGCATACCGGGGGCCATAGTCTTACTGTCATAATGCAAGGATAGTTCAGCTTTAGAAAATCAATCAGTGTAATATACCATATTAAAGGAAAAAAGAAAAAGAACCACACAATCATCTCAATGGACATAGAAAATGCTTTTGACAAAATCCAACAACCTTTCATGATAAAAACACTGAGTTAGACTTACTGTCAGGCCAGTAAGTCTGGTCTTTTTTTGTGAATTTGAATTTTGTTCTACATTTTTCTCCCCCCCCCCGTATGGGACCCTCTATTGTGATCCTTATCAGGGAGGTTGGTGGTGGTAGCCATGCACCGTCTAGTTCTTCTGGGCTCAGGCTGGTGGAGGCTCTGATTCATGTGGTCCATTTGTCCTTTAGACTGATATTTTCCTTGTGTCCTTGGTTTTGTTCAATCTCCTTTGTTCCGAACATGATGCGACCAATAGATGTATTTCAGACGGCCGCTTGCAGCCTTTTAGACTCCAGAGGCTACACATCAAAGTAAGATGAAGAACATTTTCTTTACGTACTATGTAATGTCAATTGACCTAGATGTCCCCCGAGACAATGGTCCCCAGCCCTCAGTCCCAGTAACCTGTTTCCTCAAGGTGTTTGGATGTGTCTAGCTAGGAAGCTTCTATGGCTTTGCTTTGGTAATGTTGTACTGACTTGCCCTATATTGTGTGTTGTCTTTCCCTTCACCAGAGTTAACACTTGTCTATTATCTAATTGGTGATTTCTCTTCCAAGCACACCCCCACGCCTTGTAACCATCAAAGATTTTTTTTTCTGTGTGTAAACCTTTTCTTGTGTTTTTATAATAGTGGTCTCACGCAATATCTGCCCTTTTGTGATTGACTTATTTCACTCTGTATAATGTCCTCCAGATGCATTGATGTTGTGACATGTTTCGTGGATTCATCATTGTTTTTTATCATTGCATAATATCCCATTGTGTGTATGTACCATAATTTGTTTATCCATTCATCTGCTGATGGACACTTACGTTGTTTCCATCTTTTTGCTATTGTGAATAATTCTGCAAGGAGCATAGGTGTGCATATGTCTATTCGTGTTGTGGCTCTTATTTCTCCAGGATGTATTTCTAGGAGTGGGATTGATGGATGGTGTTGTATTTCTATTTCTAGTTTTTTTAAGGAGGTGCCATATTGTTTTCCATAGTGATTGTACCATTTTACATTCCCACCAGCATTGCATAAGAGTTCCAATCTCCCCACAACCTCTCCAACATTTGTTATTTTCTGTTTTTTTTTTTAATTTGTGCCAGTAATGTCTGGATGAGGTGGTATCTCATTGTAATTTTGATTTGCATTTCTCTAATGGCTAATTTTTTTAATGGCTAATGGTCACAAGAATTTCTTCATGTGTCTGTTAGCTGCCTGTCTTCCTTGGTTATGTGTCCGTTCATATTCTGTCCATTTTTAAATTGGATTGTTTGCCTTTTTGGTATTGTGTTGAATTATTCCATATACTTTAGAGGTTAGACCCTTCTTGGATATGCTGTAGCCAAAAATTTTTCCCCAGTCTGTAGGTTCTGTTTTTACTTTTTTGGTGAAGTCTTTTGATGAGCATAAGTGTTTAATTTTTAGGAGCTCTCATTATCTAGTTTATCTTCTGGTGTTCATGCAACATTATAGTTTGTATCAAATTTGTATCATGTATTAGGGCCTCTAGTGTGGTCCCTAATTTTTCTTCCTTGATCTTTGTCATTTTAGGTTTTATATTTAAGCCTTTGATCCATTTTGAGTTAGTTTTTGTGTATGGTGTGAGGTATGAGTCCTGTTTCATTTTTTTTGTAGATGAGCATCCAGTTTTGCCAGCACCATTTGCTAAAAAGACTCATTTCTCCATTTAATGGATTTTGGTTGTTTGTCAAAGATCAGCTGACCACAGGTGGATGGATTTATGTCTGGGTTCTTGATACTGTTTCATTGTTCTGTGTGTCTGTCATTGTACCAGTAACTGGCTGGTTTGACTACCATGGCTGTATAGTAGCTTCTGAGATCAGGTAATATGAGGCCTCCTACTTTGTTCCTTTTTATCAATAGCGCTTTCCTTATCCACGGCCCCTTTCCTTTCCATATGAAGTTGGTGATTAGTTTTTCCATCTTGTTAAAGAATGCTGTTGGTATTTGGATCAGGATTGCATTATATCTGTAGATCACTTTGGGTGTGATTGACGTTTTCACAATGTTGACTCTTCCTATCCATGAACATAGTATGCTTTTCCATTTATGTATGTCTTTTTTGGTTTCTTGCAGTAGTGTTTTGTACTTTTCTTTGTATAGGTGTTTTATGTCCCTGCTTAGACTTATTCCTAAGTATTTTAACTTTTTAGGGGCTATATAAATGGTATTGTTTTCCTGATATCTTTTTCAAAGCTCTTGTTGGTTTATAAGAATCCAACTGATTTTTGTATGTTGATCTTGTATCCTGCTACTCTGATGAATCTATTAGTTCCAGTAGTTTTCTTGTGTAATCTTTGGGGTTCTCTGTGTATAGGATCATATTATCTGTGAACAGGGATAGTTTCACTTCTTTTCCAATTTGGTTGCCTTTTATTTCTTTATTCTGTCTATTCTTGGGTTAATGTCAGAAGTTTGTGTTTCTAGGAATATGTCCATTTAACATACATTACCTTATTTTTTGGTGCACATTTTTTTTTAGGATCTATTGTAATTTCCCCACTTATCTGATTTTAGATATCTGCATCTTCTTCCCCCCCCCCTTTATTTTTTGGTCAGTGTAGCTAAAGCATTGTCTATTTTATTAATCCTTTCAACAACACCAACCATAAAAACCCTTTGCTTTCATTGATTTTTTTCTGTTGTTTTTTTATTCTCTGTTTCCTTTAGCTCTGCTCTGGTCTTTATTATCTACTTCCTTCTGGTTGCTTTGGGTTTGGTTTGCTCTTCTTTTTCTATTCTTCAAGTTGTAAAGTTAGGTTATTCATTCATGATCTTTCTTCTTTTATAAGTAGGCGTTTACATCTTTAAGTTTCCCTTTGAGCACTATGCTCCCTGTGTCCCATAAATTTTTATATACTGTGTTTTCATTTTCATTCAGCTCTAAGTATTTTCTTATTTCTCTTTTGGTTTCTTTCTTGACCTATTGTGTTTATGGAAAATATTGTGTTTATTTTCCACATATTTGTGTTTTCCAAATTTCTTTCTGTTATTGATTTCTTTTTTACATAATATTTTATTACTTTTTTGGTGAAAGTTTACACAGCAAACTAGGTTCCCATTTGGCATTTTCTATACAAATTGCTCAGTGACTTTAGTTATACTTTTCACAATGTGTCAACATTCTCTTTAATTCCATTCTGATTTTTCCATTTCTGTTACTCTGATTTCCCTCTCTCCTTATCTTCTCATCTTTTCTTTAGAGTAATAGTTGACCTTTTGGTCTCACATAAATTTTTTTAATGGAACACCATACTCACAGCTGATATCCTTTATTTTGTGTGTTAATCTGTGATTTCACTAAAAGGTGACCTCAAGTACATTTTGACTCAAAGTTTGAAGAGTATCTCAGGGTAATGGTCTCAGGGAGTCCTTTAGTCTCAACTGGTCCTGTAAGTCTGGACTTTTTAAGAACTTGAGTTCTGTTCCACATTTTTCTCCTGTTCTATCATGGTCCATCTATTGTGGCCCAACTCAGAACAATCAGTAGTGGTATCAGGGTAGATGAGGTAGTGGCTATAACTGTGCTTTACAAACATATTTTTCATTATCTCCCCCTTAAAAAGAGTCTTTTAAAATATAGCTCAGCTGCTAACCAAAAGGTTGGCAGTTCGAGTTCACCAGCCACTCCTTGGAAACCCTAGGGGACAGTTCTACTCTGTCCTATAGGGTTGTTACGAGTTGGAAGGGCCTTGACGGCAATGGGTATACATGAAATTTTAATATCATAGATATATTCTATATCTTGTATTGTGGCCCCTTGGATGCCACATTGTGATTATAATATCTACTTTTTTTCATTTTTACTATGTAAATTGTTGTTATATCTAGGAATTTTTCACATTCTCAAGAACTGTTTTCATCCCCTTGAGGGAGGTATTGCCCCACTTGAGAATGCATGCTTGAAAGCCAAGATAAATGGGGGTTTATCTCCATCCATCAAAAGACATATATTAGAATGTTCATAGAAGCTTTATTTATATTTGCTCAAACTGGACACTACTCAGATATGCCTTAACTGGCATGTGGTTAAACATATTGTGAAGATCCTGGGTGGTGCAAATGGTTAAGCACTAGACTTCTAACCAAAAGGCAACTGTAGTTGTGTCTATATTGAAAATATGTGCCTGCACATACTTATCTGAGTTTACACGTACATATAGATACTCCTGTCTGTTCTCACAAATGTATACACCTGTACCTACCTATATAGCTATATGTCTATACCTATGCAGGTGTGATCATAAACTCATTTTTTTGGTCTTTGTTGTAGTTGTTGTCATCTTATATATGTCAAATTCTTTAGCACAGGCATCCTTTGATCTTGAGTGCTTTTCAGAGACATCATTTACTTTGCTCATGGTGTGCTCATTACACCCACATTTTGTGCCAATTTTCCCATCACCAAAAATACAAGTAGGAAGTAAGGCCAAGATGGCAGAATAGTCAGATGCTTCTGGTGGTTTCCCTTAGAACAAAGACCTGAAAAAACAAGTGAATCGACTATATATATATGACAGTCTAAGAACCCTGAATATCAAAGGCAAAGGTGAGAAATCTGACTGAGTGGAAGGGGGAGGGAGAGACGGTTCAGATGCAGTAAGGAGTTGCCAGGTCTGACACAGTGGGAATTGGCACCCTGGACGTGGGATCAGCTGGAGTCTCTGGTGAGGCAAGCAGTGGCGTTTGGGACTCATTTTCCACATTGGGAGAGACCAATTGGTGGACAGTCTACTCAAACCTCCAGAACCAGTGAGAAGCAGCCCTCAATCGACAAAAGGCAAGTACATGTGCTTAACCTACTGTGCAGATCAAAACACACCCCTTTTGGGAAGAACCTCTCTCCCATTTACCTGCCCCCTCCCTGTTCTGCACCAGGTCCTGGGCTGGCTTGAGCAACTGTTGCTTCCCCTAGGCTGGAAGTAGGGCCCCTCACGTGCCCCGCGTCATTCTCCTGGCCTGGGAGAGAGAACAAATTAACAAACAGGAAAAAATAATCTGTCAGCTCCCCTAAGTTGGGAACTCAGGGCAGGCACAGCTCCTTTGCCTAAGCACAGGCATAAGGTGTCCACAGACTTTGAAGGCCTTTCATCCCTGCATAGACCTGTGTGGGCCCTTTTCAACAGCATAGGCCCTCAATAGCACAGTACGACAGTGTATATACCTGAAGCCTAACTTCACTCTATCAGCTATATGGTGGAGTGGTAGGTTCATGACATTTGACACCGATCTGCCCATTAAGCAGAGGATAAATGGTGCCTCCCAGTCCTTACAACCAACAGCATTGGATGCTCAAAGTGTAGCCATGTAGCCACCTGTATGATTGTTAAAATTGTGTGTCAACTTGGCTGGGCCCTGATTTTCAGTGTTTATATGTGATCACTCCCATGATTGAATTTTCTGTGAGTGGCCAATCGGCTGAAAGGGAGTTTCCTGGGGGGGGGGGCTGCATTCAAATATAAGCAGATATTTTGGCTTTTTTGCTCACTCTGGATCCTGTGCTGCCTCCTGTTCATTTGACCTCTGGCTCTTGGGACCTACACTATCAGCTTATCTGCAGATCTTGGGATTCATCTATCTTCACTGCTTGAGAGCAGGAGCATTGCTCTCCAACCTGCCATTCTTGGGTTTGCCAGACCCTGCACCTACATGAACTGAGAGAAGCCTCTATCCTGATGTTTAGGGATGTTTCAACCTCTACAATTGCCTGAGCTGTTTCCTTGATTGATATAGATCTCTCTCTCTCTCTATATATATATATATATTTGTGCACTTTACCAGTTTTGCTTCTCTAGGGAACCCAGACTAAGACAATCTGCAAAAGGGGTCCAAGAAAAAGTGGTGCCTTCCAGTCCTTACAGGCAACAGCATTGGGTGCCTGTAGTCTGGCTGCAAAACCCACTCACCTACCCACTGTAGGGAACAGGGACACACTTTCCTCCAAGGCACTCAGGGACACCTGAGCTGAATCTATGCAAGAAAAGTAAATGGACTCCTGGGCTCACATGCTTAGTAACAAGTCTAACCACCTGGTGCCAGAACCTGAACACTTCAAAGGCACCAATTATCAAACTAGCTCACACAAGCAGCTTATTTGGGTGTATCAAAACAAAACAAAAAGCTAGGACACATTAAGCAAGCATAAAATAAATAAATATGACAACTTATTGATGGCTCAGAGGCAACAGTCAATCACATAAAGAGGCAGACCATGGTGGCCTTGGCAAGACACCAAACAAATAACCAAGAAATCTTCTGGAGGAAGAGAATTTCTTGGAATTACCAGAGGTAGAATACAAAAGATTAATATACAGAACTCTTCAAGAGATCAGGAAGGAGATCAGGCAAAATGCAGAACAAGCCAAAGAACACACAGACAAAGCAATATAGGAACTTAAGATTATAGAGGAGCACAATGGCAAAGTTAACAGGCTGCAGGACTTCACAGAGAGACAGCAAACAGATCTTCAGATGATTAAGAAACTGTCAGAATTAGACAACTCAATAGAAGCCATAGGAGCAGAATTGAGGCAATGGAAGTCAGAATTAGTGAGATTGAAGATAAAGCACTTTACACCAATTTATTTGAGGAAAAATTAGATGAAAGTTTTTTTTTTTATGAAGAAACTCTAAGAATTATGTGGGACTCTATCAAGAGGAATAACCTATGAGTGATTGGAGTACCAGAATGGGGGGGGAGTAACAGAAAATACAGAGAGAATTTTTGAAGATTTGTTGTCAGAAAACTTTCCTAATATTTTGAAAAATGAGAAGACAGCTATCCAAGATGCTCATCAAACACCACACAATGTAGATCCCAAAAGAAAGTCATCAAGACATATTATTATCAAATTTCCCAAAACCGAAGATAAAGAGAGACTTTTAAGAGCAGCTAGGGATAAGCGAAAAGTCATCTACAAAGGAGAGTCAATAAGACTAAGCTCAGGCTATTCAGCAGAAATCATGCAGGCAAAAAGGCAATGGGAAGACATATATAAAGCCTTGAAGAAAAAAAAAATTGCCTGTCAAGAATTACATATTCAGCAAAACTGTCTCTCATATATGATGGTGAAATTAGTGCATTTTCAGATAAACAGAAGTTTAGGGAATTTGCGAAAACAAAACAAAAATTACAAGAAATACTTAAGGGAGTCCTCTGGTTAGAAAATCAATAACATCAAATAACAACCCAAGACTAGAACACAGGACAGAGCAACCAGATAACAACCTAGATAGGGAAGTCACAAAAATAAATCAAAGCTAAAACACTGAATATAGGGAAATGGAGACATCAATATCTAACAGATGACAACATTAAAACAAAAAAGAGGTATTAAAAATATAGTCATAGATCTTTCATATGGCGAGGAAGTCAAGGGGATATAAATAAATAAAAGATTAGTTTAAACTTAGAAAAATAGGGGTAAATATTAAGGTAGCCACAAAGGAAACTAGCAGTCCTACACATCAAAATAAAATATGAGAAAAACATAAAGACTCAGCAAATACAAAATCAACAACAAAAACATGAAAAGAAAATACATAAAGAAAAATGACTCAGCACAGAAAAGTAAGTGGAACAAAGAAACTGTCAACAACAACAAAAAAGACATCAAAATGACAGCACTAAACTCATTGAAAAAACCAGTTAAAAGAAAATACATAAAGGAAAATGACTCAGCACAGAAAATTAAGTGGAACAAAGAAGCTGTCAACAACAACAAAAAAAGACATCAAAATGACAGCACTAAACTCATCCATAATTACGCTGAATGTAAATGGACTAAATGCACCAATAAAGAGATAGAGAGTGGCAGAATGGATTAAAAAACATAATCCATCTATGTGTTGTCTACAGGAGACACAGCTTAGACTTAAAGACACAAGCAAACTAAAACTCAAAGGATGTAAGAAAATATTTCAAGCGAACAACAATCAGAAAAGAGCAGGAGTTTCAATGTTAATTTCTGACAAAATAAACTTTGAAGTAAAATCCACCACAAAGGGTAAGGAAGGATACTACATAATGATTAAAGTGTCAATACAGCAGGAGGACATAACCATAATAAATGTTTACTCACCCAATAACAGGGCTCCAAAATACATAAAACAAACAATAACAGCATTGAAAAGTGAAATAGATACCTCCACAATAATAGTAGGAAACTTCAACACACAGCTTTCGTTGAAGGAGAGAACATCCAGAAAGAAGCTCAATAAAGACATAGAAGATCTAAATGCCATAATCAACCAACTTGACCTCATAGCCGTATACAGAACACTCTACCCAACAGCAGCCAAGTATACTTTCTTTTCCGATTCACGTGGAACATTCTCCAGAACAGACCACATATTAGGCGATAAGGCAAGCCCTAACAGAATCCCAAGCATTGAAATATTACTAAGCATCTTTTCAGATTATAAAATCATAAAAGTAGAAATCAATAACAGAAAAAGCAAGGAAAAAAAATCAAACACATGGAAACTGAACATCAAAAGACTTCATCAAAAGAGTAAAAAGACAACCTAGACTGGGAAAAAAATTTTTTGGTTACTACAAATCTGATCAGTGTCTAATCTATAAGATACTGCAAAACCTCAACAACCAAAAGAGAAATAACCCAATTAAAACATGGTAAAGGATACGAACAGGCACTTCACCAAAGAAGACATTCAGGCAGCTGACACATCAAAATTACAATGAGATACCACGCCACCGAGACAATAATGACACTAATCCAAAAAAACAAAAAATAACAAAAATCAATTGGGTGCTTCCTTAAAAAGCTAGAAATAGCAACAATCCCACTCTGTGGTATATATGCTAGAGAAATAAGAGCCCTCACATGCCTAGATACGTGCACACCCATGTTCATTGCAGTACAGTTCACAGTAACAAAAGGATGGGAACAACCTAAGTGCCAATCAACACATGAATGGATAAACATATTACAGTATATTCACACAATGGAATACTACCCAATGATAAAGAACAACAATGAATCTGCAAAACATCTCATAACATGGATGAATCTGGAAGGCATTATGCTGAGTGAAATTAGTCAGTCTCAAAAGGACAACTATTGTATAAGACCACTATTATAAGAACTCAAGGATAGGTTTAAACACAAAAGAAAACATCGATTGATGGTTACGAGGGTGGGGAGGGAGGGAGAGGGGTATTCACTAACTAGATAAAGTAGATAAGAATTATTTTAGGTGAAGGGATGGACAACACAATACAGGGCAAGTCAGCACAACTGGACTAAACAAAAAGCTGAGAAGCTTCCTGAATACAACAAAACACTTAGAGGGACAGAGTAGCGGGGGGCGGGGGGGTCAGGGGGCCATGGTTTCAGGGAACATCTAGGTCAATTGGCATAACAAAGTTTATTAAGAAAATGTTCTGCATTCCATTTTCATGAGTGGCATCTGCAGCCCATTTTGGTGAGTTGGGTCCGGGTCTTAAAAGCTAGTGAGCTGCCATCTAAGATACATCAATTGGTCCCAGCCCACCTGGAGCAAAGGAGAATGAAGAACACCAAAGAAACAAGGAAAATATCAGCCCGAGAGACAGAAAGGGCCGTATAAACCAGAGACTCTATCAACCTGAGGCCAGAAGAACTAGAGGGTGCCCAGCTACCACCAATGACCTCCCTGACAGGGAACACAAGAGGGAGTCCCTGATGGAACCGGAGAAAAGTGGGGTGCAGAACTCAAATTCATTAAAAATACCAGAGTTGATGGTCTGACTGAGTCTGGAGGGACCCGGAAAGACACAGCCCCCGGACTCTCTGTTAGCCCAGAACTGAAACCATTCCTAAATCCAACTCTTCAGACAAAGATTACACTGGAGAATAAGACATAAAATGATACTCGTGAAGAGAGTGATTTTTAGCTTAAGTAGATACATGAGACTAAACAGGCAGCTCCTGTCCAGAGTCGAGACAAGAAGGCAAAAGGGACAGGAGCTGGATGAATGAACGTGGGAAATCCAAGGTGGAAAGGAAGAGTGTGTTGTCATATTACAGGGAAAGCAACTAGGGTCACGTAACAAAGTGTGTATAAATTTTTGTATGAGAAACTAACTTGAACTGTAAACTTTCACTTAAACCACAATAAAAAACGAAAAGGGAAAAAATTTATTTACTAAGACACAGTTTTATACTTAGTAAATAACGAAGTTATTTTACATAACTTGTTTAATACGGACTACTTTACATAACTTATTTAACATGTACAGGAGCTCATGAAGGTATTATTATTATTGCTTCCAACAAAATGGTTAGCGTTTAAATAACCTACTCTAGATCATATAGAAGCAAGGATGGCAAAACTTTGTCTTATTTTGGATACGTCATCAGGAGACACCAATCACTGGAAAAGCACATCATGTTTGATAAAGTGGAGGGTCAGAGGAAATGAGGGGAGTCCTTCATGAGATGGATTGGCACAGTTCCCACAACAATGGGCTCAAATATACAAATGATTGTGAGGATGGCACATGACTAGGCAATGCATAGTCGTGCATAATGTGATCGCGAGTTGAGTCCCACTCGATGGCATCTAAAAATAACAGATAATACTACCGCTAAGTGACAGAACTTGGACTCATACTCAGGTTTTTCTGATTCCAGCTGTGAGGCTATGCTGCCTACCATTTCCCAATATATAATACACTCACATACACATTCATAACTATATGCTTATTTATGAGTTTAAAAAAACTTTTCTTCTCCCATCTGGTATTGTTTATCTATTTCTTTACAAAGTACAAAAATGTAATAAACACAAATATCACACACAAAAAAATTGACTAGTATCTTCGATCTAAAATGTGCTCCCTCCTCCCCCTCCTCTCCCTGGAATCCTTCAATGAACATTGGTCTCTCTCTATATATATGTTATTGTCTTCTCATAAAAGAAACCCTTTGCCGTCAAGTTGATAGTGACCCTATAGGGCAGAGTAGAATTGCCCCATAGGGTTTCCAAGGAGCAGCTTCTGGATTTGAACTGCTGACCTTTTGATTAGCAGCCAGCCAGGCTCTTAACCACTGCACCACCAGGGCTCCAGGGATTATAAAAGAGGGATCATACAATATTTATCCTATATGCTTGACTTATTTCACTTAACATCGTGCACTCCAGGTCTGGCCATGTTATAATATGTTTCATAGACTCATCATTGCTCTTCCTGGTTGCATTATATGTACGTACCACATTTTGCTTATTTATTTATCCACTGATAGGCCCTTGTTCTCATTTTTTTGCTAATGTAAATAAATCTGCAATGAACATAAGTGTGCATATGTCTGTTCATGTCACTCCTTTTAGGTCTCTAGATTATATACCTAGGAGTGGGATTGCTGGATCATAGGTTAGTTCTATTTCTAGTTAATTGAGGAAACATCTCAAAAAAAAGCACCATTTCTATAGTGATTGTACCATTTTACAGTCCCACCATCAATGGATAAGAGTTTCAATCTCCCCACATCCTCGCCAACACTTTTTTTAAATTACTGCCATTTTAGCTGGGGTGAGACGGTATCTCATTGTAGTTTTGATTTGTATCTATTGGCAGTGTTTTTTTTTTAATGACTAACGATCGTGAGCATCTTTTCATTTGTTTGTTGGCCACTTGAATATCCTCTTTGTTGAAGCATCTGTTCATGTCCTTTGCCCATTTTTAATTACATTGTTTGTCTCTGTTGTTGAGTTGTTGAAGTTTTCTATATATTGTAGAGATTATGCTCTTATCAGATAAGTTGTTACCAAAGATCTTTTCCCAGTCTTTTTACTCCTTTGATAAAGTCTTTTTGATGACCATAAGTTTTGGAGTCTTATAAAGTCCCATTTATCTATTTTGTCTCCTTATATTTGTGCATTTTTTGTTTGTTATGCTATTTTTACAAAAGATTTGGTCCCATAGTTTTCTCTCTCTGTTTTCTTCCATGATTTTTATAGTTCTAGATTTAACATTTAGGACTTTGATCCATTTTGAGTTAGATTTTGTGTATTGTGTGAGGCATAGATCCAGTTTCATTTTCTGCAAGTGGGTATACACTTTTGCCAGCACCATTTATTAAAGGACTGTTTCTGACCCATTGAATGGACTTTGATCTCTTGTCAAAAATCAGTTGTCCATAGGTGTCTGCATTTATTTTTGGTTTCTTAATTTTATTACTCTGGTCTACATGTTTATTGTTGAACCAATACCGGGATGTTTTGATTACAGTGGGTGTATAGTATATTTTCATATCAGGAGGTGTGAGGCTTTTTATTTAGTTCCTCTTCAATATTGCTTTGACTATTTGGGGTTTCTTTCCTTTCCATATGAAGCTGGTCATTAATTTTTTCATTTCAGTAAAGAATGTTGTTGGGATTTGTATCAGGATTGAAATGTATCTGTAGATCACTTTAGGTAGAATTGATATTTTCACTATATTAAGTCGAGTCAATTCTGACTCATAGTGCCCTCTAAGACAGAGTAGAACTGCCCCATAGGGTATTCAAGGAATGGCTGGTGAATTTGAACAGCTTACCTTTTGATTAGCAGCCAAGCTCTTAACCACTGTGCCACCAGAGCTCCAACCCAATGCTGTCAAGTCTATTCCAACTCATTCCTATGTATTTTATCATGGGGGGGGCTAGTATAAATGGCATTTTTTTTTCAGAATACTCCTTGTTAATGTAATGTTTTTCAAGAGCATAAAAGGTGACTATACACATGAACCTCAGCAGCTAGAATACATATTTTACATCCCTGGAAAGAGGCAATGAGGAAACTCAATATCATAAGTCAGAACAAGGCCAGGGACCAACTGCCGAACAGATCATCAATTGCTTGTATGCAAGTTCAAGTTGAAGCTGAAGAAAATTAAAACAAGTCCACGAGATTCAAAGCATGTCCTCGAATATACTCCACTTAAATTTGGAGACCATCTCATGAATATACTTAATGCATTGAACGCTAATGACTGAATACCAGACCAGTTGTGGGATGATATCAAGGACATCATTTATGAAGAAATAAAAAGGCCAATAAAAAGACAGGGAAGAAAGAAAAGACTAAGTGGTTGTCAGAAGAGGCCCTGAATCTTGCTCATGAATGTAGAGTAGCTACAGCAAATAGAAGATATGATGAAGTAAAAGAGTTGAACAGAAAATTTCAAAGGATAGCACGAGAAGACAAAGTAAAGTGTTACAGTGAAATGTGCGAAGACCTGGAGTTAGGAAACCAAAGGGGAAGAACACACTCAGGACATCTCAAGCAAAAAAACTGAGCAAAAAATTCAAGTCTCGAGTTGCAATATTGAATTTCGATTCTATGGGCAAAATATTGAATGATGCATGAGGAATCAAAAGAAATTGAAGGAATACAGAGTCACTGTACCGAAAAGAACTCGTGGACATTCAGCCATTTTAGGAGGTAGCATATGATCAAGAACCAATAATTTTGAAGGAAGAAGCCCAAGCTGCACTGAAGGCATTGGTGTAAAACAAGGCTGCAGGGATTGATGGAAGAGCAATTGAGATGTTTCAACAAATGGATGCAATTCTAGAAACGATTACTCATCTATACCAAGAAATTTGGAAAACAGATACCCGGCCAACTGAATGGAAAAGATCCATATTAATACCCATTCCAAGGAAAGGTGATCAAAAAGAATATGGAAATTATCAAACAATATTATTAATATCACATGCAAGCAAAATTTTGCTGAAGACAATTCAAAAAAGTTTGCAGCAGTACATAGAAAGGGAACTTCCAGAAATTCAAGCCAGATTCAGAAGAGGACGTGGAACAAGGGATATCACTGCTGATGTCAGATAGATCCTGGTTGAAAGCAGAGAATACCAGAAAGATGTTTACCTAAGTTTTATTCACTATGCAAAGGCATTCAACTGTATGGATCATAACAAATTATGGATAACCTTGTGAACAATGGGAATTCCAGAACACTTAATTAAGCTCATGTAGTACGTGTGCATAGAGCAAGAGGTGGTTGTTTGAACAGAAAAGGGGGATACCGCATGGTTTAAAATCAAGAGAGTTGTGTGTCAGGGTTGTAATCTTTCACTATACTTATTCAATATGTACACTGGCCAAATAATCTGAGAACCTGGAATATATGAAGAAAAACATAGCATCAGGATTGGTGACTCATTAACAACCTGCGATATGCAGATGACACAAACTTGCTTGCTGAAAGCAGAGGACTTCAAGCACTTACTGATGAAGATCAAATATTACAGCCTTCAGTATGCATTACACCTCAACATAAAAAAACAAAAATCCTTACAACTGGACCGATAAGCAACATCATGATAAACAGAGAAAAGATTGAAATTGTGAAGAATTTCATTTAACTGGAATCCACAATCAACACCCATGGAAGCACCAGTCAAGAAATCAAAGGACTTATTGCATTAGGCAAATCTGCTGCAAAAGACCCCTTTAAAGCATCGAAAAGAAAAAATGTTACTTTGAGTACTAAGGTGCATCTAACCCAAGCCATGGTATTTTCAATAGCCTCATATACATGCAAAAGCTGGACAATGAATAAGGAAGACCAAAGAAGAATTGGTGCCTTTCAGTTCTGGTGTTGGCGGAGAATATTGAATATACCATGGACTACCAGAAGAATGAACAAACCTGTCCTTGGAAAAATTACAGCCAGAATGCTCATTAGAAGCAATGGTGGTGAGACTTCTCACATAGTTTGGATATGTTATCAGGAAGGACCAGTCCCTGGAGAAGGACATCATGCTTGGTAAAGTGGAGGGTCAGCAAAAGAGAGGAAACCCTCAATGAGATGGATTGACACAATGGCTGCAACAATGCGCTCAAGCATAGCAAGGATTGTGAGGATGGCGTGGGACCAAGGAGTGTTTTGTTCTGTTGTACATAGGGTCACAATGAGTTGGAAATGACTCAACAACACCTGAAAACTACAGCAACAATGTAAAGAAACTCAACCAATGTTTGCATATTGATCTTGTACCCTGTAAAGTTGCTTAATTCTTCTATTAATTCCAACAGTTTTCTTATGGAATCTTTAGGGTCCACTACGGATGCTAACCAAAGGGTCGGCAGTTCGAATCCGCCAGGTGCTCCTTGGAAACTCTATGAGGCAGTTCTACTCTGTCCTATAGGGTTGCTATGAGTCGGAATCGACTCGACAGCACTGGTTTTTTGTGTGTGTGTGTGTGTATAGGATAGGGAGCCCTGGTGGTGTAGTGATTAGGAGCTGGTCTGCTAACCCAAAGACTGGCAGTTCAAATCCACCAGGCACTCCTTGAAAACCCTATGGGGCAGTTCTACTCTGTCCTATAGGGTCACTATGAGTTGGAATCGACTCAATGGCAGTGGGTTTCTGTTTATTCATAGGATCATGTCATCTGCAAATAGAGATAGTTTTACTTCTTCATTTCCAATTTGGATACCTTTTATTTCTCTTTCTTGCCTTATTGCTCTGGCTAGGACTTTAAGTGCAATATAGAATAAGAGTCGTGATAATGGGCATCCTTGTCTCAGTCATGTTCTCAATGGGAAGGCCCTCAGTTATGGGTCGTTTAGATTTTCTACCTCTATTTGTGTTAGTTTAGGTAAGTAGTATGTTCCTAGGAATTTGTCCATTTCAGCTAGGTTTTCAAATTTGTTGGAGTACACTTTTTCATAGTAATCTGTTACGATCTCTGTCTCAGTTGGATATGTTGTAATGTCTCCAGTTTCATTTCTTAATTTGCTTATTTGCCTCTTCTCCTTTTTGTTTTCTTTCTTTTTTTTGTCAGTCCAGTCAGTTGTCTATTTCATTTATCCTTTCAAAAAACCAACTTCTGGTTTTGTTGATTCTGTTTTTTTAAATATTTTCTATTTTGTTTATTTCTGCCCTGTTCTTTATTATTTCCTTTTTCTGGTAGCTTTAGGCTTTTTTGTTTGTTTGTTTTGCTCTTTTCTGTTTGTTCAAGTTGTTGGTTTAAATTATTGATTTTGGATGTTTTCTCTTCTTTAATGTAGGCATTTATTGCTATGAATTTCCCTCTGAATATTGCTTTTGCTGTTTCCCAAAGGTTTTGATGTATTATTTTCATTTCTGTTTGATTTTAAGAATTTTTTAAATTTCACTTTTGATTTCATCTATGACCAATAGTGTTTTAGTAGTGTATTATTTAGTTTCCATGTATTTTTATTTCCTTATTTTTCTTGTTCTTTGATATATAGCTTCATATTGGTATCCTCAGAGAAGAGGCACAATTTCAATCTTTTTAAATTTGTTGAGGAGTTTGTGTCCTAGCATATGGCCTATTCTGGAAAATGAGTATTGTTCTGATGATGAGTTGAATGGTCTATGTACGCCCGTTAGGTCAAATTGGCTAATGGTTTTATGTAAGATCTCAACGTCTTTAGTGATCTTCTTTTTAAATGTTCTGTCTAGAATTGAAAGTGGTGTGTTGAAGTTCCCAAATATTGTAGAGCTGCCTATTCCTCTTTTCATCTTAGTATTTGTTTCAAGTATCTTGGAACATTGCTGTTAGGTGCATATGTATTTACAATTGTTCTATCTTCTTGCTGGACTGACTCTTTTATTATTGTGTAATGTTCTTCTTTATCTCTTGAAAAATATTTTGATTTAAAGTCTATTTTAACATGGCTTAAACAGTATACAAAACATTGCTAACAATTCACAAACACCAGAAGAGAAACTAGATAACTGGGAGCTCCTAAAAATCAAACATCTAAGCTCATTCAGACTTCACCAAAAGAGTAAAAAGATTACCTACAGACTGGGAAAAAGTTTTTAGCTATGACATTTCCCATCAGCATCTGATCTCTGAAATCTACATGATACTGCAAAAACTCAACAACAAAAAGACAAATAACCCAAATAAAAAAATAGGCAAAGGATATGACCAGGCACTTCACTAAAGATGGCATTCAGGTAGCTAACAGATACATGAGGAAATACGATCATTAGCCATTAGAGAAATGCAAATCAAAACTACAATGAGATTCCATCTCACTCCAACAAGGCTGGCAATAATCCCAAAAACATGAAATAATAAATGTTGGAGAGGTTGTGGAGAGACTAGAACTCTTATACACTGTTGGTCGGAATGTAAAATGGTACAACCACCTTGGAAATAGATTTAGCACTTCCTTAAAAAGCTAGAAATAGAACTCCCTTCCAATCCAGCAATCCCGCTCCTTGGAATATACGCTAAAGACATAAGAGCTTTTACACAAACAGATATATGCACACCCATGTTCATTGCAGCACTGTTTACAATAGCAAAAAGATGGAGGCAACCAAGGTGCCCATCAATGGATGAATGGATAAATAGATTATGGTATATTCACACAATGGAGTACTATGCATCGATAAAGAACAATGGTGAATCCATGGAACATTTCATAACATGGAGGAATCTGGGAGGCATTATGCTGAGTGAAATTAGTCAGTTGCAAAAGGACAAATATTGTATGAGACCACTATTATAAGAACTCGAGAAATAGTTTAAACAGAGAAGAAAATATTCTTTGATGGTTACAAGAGTGGGGAGGGAGAGAGGGAGGGGGTATTCACTAATTAGATAGTAGACAAGAACTATTTTAGGTGAAGGGAAAGATGACACACCATACAGAGAGGTCAGCACAACTGGACTAAACCAAAAGCAAAGAAGTTTCCTGAATAAACTGAACGCTTCGAAAGCCAGTGTAGCAGGAGCAAAGGTTTGGGGACCATGGATTCAGGGGACGTCTAGGTCAATTGGCATAATAAAATCTGTTAAGAAAACATCCTGTAACCCACTTCGGAAAGTGGCGTCTGGGGTCTTAAACGCTAGCAAGCATCCATCTAAGATGCATCAATTGTTCTCAACCCACCTGGAACAAAGGAGAATGAAGAACACCAAAGACACAAGGTAATTATGAGCCCAAGAGACAGAAAGGACCACATAAATCAGAGACTACATCAACTGAGACCAGAACTAGATGGTGCCCAGCTACAACTGATAACTGCCCTGGCAGGGAACACAACAGAGAACCGCTGAGGGAGCAGGAGAGCAGTGGGATGCAGACCTCAAATTCTCGTAAAAAGACCAGACTTAATGGTATGACTGAGACTAGAAGGACCCTGGAGGTCATGGTCCCCAGACCTTCTGTTATCCCAAGACAGGAACCATTCCCAAAGCCAACTCTTCAGACAAGGATTGGACTGGACAATAGGATAGAAAATGGTACTGGTGAGGAGTGAGCTTCTCGGATCAAATAGACATATGAGACTATGTGGTCATCTCCTGCCTGGAGGGGAGATGAGAAGGCAGAGGGGGACAGAAGCTGGCTGAATGGACACGGCAATACAGTGTGGAGAGGAGGAGTGTGCTGTCTCATTAAGGGGAGAGCAACTGGAAGTATATAGCAAGGTGTATATAAATTTTTGTATGAGAGACTGACTTGATTTGTAAACTTTCACTGAAAGCACGATAAAAAAAAATTTTTTTAAGTCTATTTTATCTAATATCAGTATAGCCACTCCTGCTCTTTTTTGTTTAGGGGTTGCATGGAATTTTTTTTTCCATTCATTTATTTTTAATCTGCTTGTGTTTTTATTTCTATGGTGTGTTTCTTGTAGATACTAAAAGGATGGATCATGATTTTTTATCCATTCTGCCACTGTCTTTGGCATTGGGAGTTCAGACCATTTATATTTAAGGTTAATACTGAAAATAAAGTGTATACGTCATAAATTCTGCTTTTTTTTTTTTGAGTTGTTCATAGCTCTTCGTCTTTATTTTCTCATTTTTCTGTTATTATTTGTATTTGGCTGCTTACTTGGGATGAGCCTTTTTGATGTCTTCCTTCTTTCCTTCAGTGAATTTTTCCAGGTGATTTCTTAGTGGTTGCCACACATATTACATTACACAATTTGCAGTTGCAACAGCATTTAATAGATGAACAACAGGTAATATAAAACATTAGCATATTATGTCTACTTCTGATTTGCCTATCCCTTCTCAATTTCTGTTGGTGAGTCTCCATTAACATATTGTTCAGCCTATATCTGATAGGTTCACTTTGTACTTATTTCTTGCAAACTTGGTGTTGTATTGCTTGTGGGATTAAATTATTGAGTTTATTCTCTGAAAATATTGTATAATTGGTCCTTACAACTGTCCATGTTATTGTGCTTTGGATTCCTCTCTCTCTCTTATTTTTTCCCTCCAGGTACAGATTTAAGAGCTCGGCTGCTAACTGAAAGGTTGGCAGTTCAAATCCACCAGCCACTCCCTACAAGCCCTATGGGGCTGTTCTGCTCTGTCCTATAGGGTTGCTATGAGTCAGAATCAACTCAACAGCAATGGATTTTTTCTTTTTTTGTATTTGAGTATTTGTTTAATGTTCTTGCCTTTCCATTTGGAGAACTCCCTTGAGTAATGCTTGCAGAGCTGTGCCGGTAGTGGCAAATTCTCAGAGCTTCTGTTTGGGTATGTCTTGATTCCTCCCTCATTTTTGAATGACTTTGCTGGGTAAAGAATTATTGGTTGGCAATTGTTTGCATTCAATATTTTATATGTCTAGAGTTTCTGGGGAGAAATTCGCACTGATTCTTAGGAAGGACCCTTGGTATGTTATATTGTGTTTTTCTCTTGGTGCTTTCAGAATTCTCTCTTTGTCTTTGGTTTTAAGGCTTTTTATTAGAATGTGGCATGGAGTTGTATTTTTTGTGTTTCTTCTAATTGGAGTTTATGTAGCTTCCTGTATTTGTAGGCTTGGTTCTCTGTACAGGTCTGGGGAAATTCTTTATGATTATCTCTTGGAAATTTTTTCCTATGTCTTTATTATCGTTATGGTGCTCTTGAATTCCAATAATTATAATTTTAGATTTTTTAATTGAATCTCATATTACCATTTGGTTTTGTTCATTTTTCTTTGTTCTTTTCTCTTGTTTCCCTTGAGAACTGATAAATTCAGTTACTCTGTTTTCTAGTTCACTTATTCTATCTTCTGTTTGACTCTATTGTTGAATGTTTCTCTTGTATTTTCTAACTCAGTTACTTTAATCTTCAGTTCCAGTGATTCTCTCTGTCTCTATTTTTTTTTGTTTTCAATTTCCTTATTGACATCTTCATTTTGCTTCTCATTTTGTTTCCTGATCTCTGTTACTTTGTTTTCTGTGTGCTTCTTGCTTTCTTTAAACATGTTTAGCATCATTGTATGAAAATTTTCTACTTTTTCCATTAACCTGGTCTCCATAAGAGAAATTTTCTGTCTTCATGTTTTCATTTTTATTGGTTCTTCTTCTCATGTGATTTTGATGTTTTACTTTTTTTTTTTTTTTTTTTGCTGAACTTGGGACATTTTGATACCTTTTAATTTTTAATATTTTAAATTCAATTTTTTTTATTTTCAAAGGAATTATACTTGTTAGATTTTAGTCCCCTATTTTATCCTAAGAAGCCATGGTGGCAAAGTGGTTAAAGCAATCTACTGCTAATCAGAATGTCAGCAGTTTGAAACCACTGGCGGCTCTGTGGGAGAAAGATGTGGCAGTTCGTTTCTGTAGAGATTTACAGCCTTGGAAACCCTATGGTGTCACTATAAGTCGGAATTGACTCAGCAGCAGTTGGTTTTGGTTTGGTTTATTTTATCCTAAGAACCACTAGAGGGTACTCTTGACCTTAGGTTTTTTTCCAGTGCTGTGTCAGGAGTTCTGTGTGAGGATTTATGTGGGTGCATAGGTCTCTGGGTGATTATTCTGGTTGGTTCTCCTTGACGTGGCTGACTTTGATGGTGGTTAGCTTCTTGTGTTGTTTGAGATTTTTGCTGTAGCCCTGAGTGTACCCCTAGAGCTGGTTTTTTCAGTGGGGTTTGGGACAGCATGGCTTCTGCAGCTCAGTGAGCATATATGGATGTTTTTTGCTGGCTGTGGACACAGGCTTAAATGGAGGAACTTGGCTTTCTTGAGGCAAAGGTGGGGAGTGCTTAATGTTCTTCCCTCATGGGCATCCCTGTATAGGCTCTCCCAAGGTGTCCCACGGTGGGCAAGGAGTGAGTTATTTCCATCTGTGTTGCTTATCTGAAGTATTTTTCTTGTCCTTGTTGAAGGCTGGGTTGTGCAGCGTTTCAGTGTGTCTAGATTTTAGAGTTCATTTGCCTAAGGTATCTGTGAGATTCAAAAGCACTGACTTGCAGTGTCTTGGTCTTCCTTCACTCCTTCCTCTCAAGTGTGCAGCCTAGAAACTTCCACAGCCAATCTATGTCACCTTACAAATTGGGTTAGTTTCCTCAGTTTAGCTCCTATCCTATGTTCTTTGTTCAGGGTGTTGCCCATCTCCATCCTAAAGTAGAGCAAACAGCCAAGTCCTCCAGGTGCCAGGGGCTAGGATCTCCCAACTTCTATGCCTCTTCCACCCCTCCTCTCCCCTGTTTTTGGACTTACCTCAGCTCTCATTGCTTCAGCTGCTGTCCAGAGTTCTGATGTCTCAGTCCATGCTTGTTTTTATTAGTTGCTCAATGGGTTAGTTGCTGGGGGGAGAAATGGGAGTGACTACTTACTCTGTCTTCTTGCCCCATCTCCTCTCCATTATTGATTTCTAATTTCACTCCGTGTGATTAGAGAAAATACTTTGTATGATTTCAATCCTTTTAAATTTATTAACACTAGCTTTATGACCTAACATGTAGTTTATCCTGGAGAATTATGCATTTACACTTGAGAAGAATGTATATTGTGGTGTCATGTGATAGAGAGTTCTATATATGTCTCTTAGGTCTAATTGCTTTGTGATATTTTTCATATCATCTCTGTCCTTATTAATCTTCTTTCTAAATATTCTGTCCATTATTAAAGGTGATATATTGAAGCCTCCAACTATTATTGTTGATAAAGAGTTAACCTAAACAAAGCAGGCCATAACCACAAAAGTACAACTTGTTTATCAAAATCCATAAAGCTTAAAACAATAAGAAACTACATGAAAGTGTAGAACAGACTACTCTAACCATTTCAGTGGACTGTAGGCATGTGTGTACCAAAACTAAATAACAATTTACCCCAGGAGGACACTTAAAGGTCTATCCAATATCACACACAACCCACATAATAGAACACAACAATCATATGGCAGACTCAGAACCCCTGAGCCAAGAAACCAAATTGTTAGAAAAGAAAAAAGAAAAGATCAGCCATACGAGATTTGGGATCTTTGTCTTTATTTTAACCAATTGTAGTCTGTAAGTAATTTACTCATGGTATGTGTTCCAATGATTGCAAAGGACATGGTGAAAGACCCTTTATGAATATAATGCTTATAATGAATCAGCACTGGTAAAAACTAAAATAAAAAGCACTTATAGGGTATACTCCTTTGGATTTTTACCTATTTATAGCCTGAGTGCTTGCAACCAATTTCCCATTTTTACTTTTTATATGTCAGAATAAAAATCTCTGTTGCAGAAGGCTTTGCTGAAAGCTGCTACTCTACAGCACTGTAAAGCCATGTATTTCTCCCTTCAATTCTATATATTTAGGTGCTGTAATGATGAGTCAACTCGACGGCACTGGGTTTTGTTTAATGATATATATGTACAGTGGTTAAGAGCTTGGCTGCTAACCAAAATGTCAGCAGTTCAAATCTACCAGCTGCTCCTTGGAAACCATATGGGGCAATTCTATTCTGTCCTATAGGGTTGCTATGAGTTGGAATCGACTCAATGGTAACGGGGTTTTTTTAATGGGTTTTAATGATATATATTTTTTTCTTGATGAATTCATCCTTTTATTGTTATATCTTTCTTTATATCTTCTAACATATTTTGACTTAGTATCTATTTTGTCTGATATTAAAATTGCCACCCCAGCTCTCCTTTGTTATTACCTGTATCAACTATATCTTCTATCCTCTCACTTTGAAATTATTTATGTCCTTGGGCCTAAAATGTGTCTCTTGTAGACAGCATATAGTTGGATCTTGTATTTTTAACCTATGCTGCCACTCTCTGCCTTTTGATAGGAGCATTTACTACACTTTTAATCACTATAATTATTGATAAGGAAGGACTTCTTCCATTTTGTTATTTGTGTGTGTGTGTGTTACTAACTTTTGTGTTTTGTTGATATTTTGGGGGGCAGGGGAGTAGCAAGCCATTTTGATTTCCCTGTCTTTCCTTTTTCGTGTTTGTGTGTGTGTGTTGCTTTTTACGTATTTATTTGTGTTTACCATGAATATTGCATTTAAACTCTTGTATTTATAACAACATGGCTTAAATTAACACCAATTTAACTTCAGTAACATATAAAAACTCTATACCTCTACTGTTCCTCCTCTCCTATTTCTGTTGTTTTCACCAATTATATCTTTATACATCATGTACCCTGTAATATGAATTTATACTTATCTTCTATGCAATTGTAATTATTAAGCCTTAATGACATAACAATTAGAATTATCAAGCAAAACTTCCTGAAAACGTGCCCTTATACTTGCCTATCTAATTATCTTTAATGGAGATGTCTCTTTCTATGTATAGCTTTAAGTTACTCTCTAGTGTCCTTCTTTTTCCCTTTGAAGAGTATCTTTTAGCATTTCTTGTAGGAGTTGTCTTGAGGATATGAACTCTTTTTTGTTTATCTGGGAATGCCTTAATTTTGCCCTTATTCTTAAAGGAGAGTTTTACCAGGCATAGTATTCTTGGTTTACATTTCTGTTCTTTCAGCACTTTATATATATATCATTCTGTTGCCTTCTTGCCTCCAAAGTTTCTGAGGAGAAATTTGTTCTTAATCTTATTGGAAATTCCTTCTTTTAGGATTTTCTTTTTACCTTTAGTTTTTGAAAACCTGATTATAATGTGTTTCAGTGAGGATCTCTTTGATTTTATCCTACTTGAAGATCATTGATCTTCTTGGATTTATAAGTTCATGTTCTGTGGCAGATTTGGGAAAAATTCTGCCGTTAATTCTTCAAATATCCTTTCTGTGATTTTCTCTCCCTCTCTTCTTCTTCTGGGATTTCCATGAGCATAAGTTGGTTCACTTGATGTTTTCCCATAATTTCATTATAGTGTGCCCCGCTGTCTTAAGTCTCCTTTTTTGCTTTCCAGCCTCCATAATTTTGACTACCTTATCCTTTAGTATGGAGCCATGGTAGGACAGTGGTTAAGAGCTTGGCTGCTAACCAAAAGGTCGGCAGTTCAAATCCACAAGCTGCTCCTTGGAAACCATGTGGGGCAGTACTACACTGTCCTATAGTGTTGCTATGAGTCAGAATTGACTTGACAGCAATAAGTTTTGGTTTGATCCTTTAGTTTACTGATTCTTTCTTACACCTAATCAAATTTGTTGTTAAACCCTTCCATTGTGTTCATCATATCAGTTATTGTTTCAGTTCCAATATATGTTTGGTTTCTTTTTTATAGTGTCTCTTTTTCTAAATTCTCATTTATAATTTTTTAAAAATTTTCATGCATTGTTTCCTAATTTTCTTTCTTTTTTTAAAGCTTTTTAGTATTGCTGTATTATATTCTTCCATTCTGTTCATTATTAGGGCTTCCATAGGTATGAGTCCTCTCATTTCATCTTGTTTATTGGATAGGCCAATATTTTTATTTTCTTTGTATGCATTCTATTTTTTGTTGTTGTTGTTGAAATTTGGACATTAAAATTTTACAGGGTACTTGGTTTTTCAATTCTCTCCAGGATTTGGTATTTTTGACAGCACTAATTTCTGAAAGAATCTCTTCAGGGATCAGAAGCTTCAGATCTTGTTACTGCTGCCTGTCACTCTGTGATATCTCTCTTTTACTCTCTAGGATTTTAAAAGTACTTTTGTCTTTAAGTATCTCCCAATCAGACAACAGAACGTGCACTAATCAACCTGTCCACCAGGGGTACAATATTCTTTCTTTGGTATTGCCCTCTCCTCTTTTTCTGCTTTTGTGCTGATTCTCTGTGATCACATTTTCAGTCAAAAAGTCCACATGGAACAAACACTTGGTGGGACTGTGTGGGGCAAAGTGCTGCCCTCAGTTCCTTCTCAAGGCTCCCTTCTTTGTTCTGTAAGCTTGGCTTATCTCAGAGATGAAGATTGGGATGAGCAAGTAGACTTTTGTCCATCTGCAAGTCCCCACAGCTGTCCTTTGCCCACCAATTCAGAGTCCTTTAAGGGCAAACACAGATTTTTGTAGTATTTCTTGGTGTACATGTGGAGAGGGTCAGAACCGAGACCTGCTCACACTGCCACCTTCCCAGCATTCTCAGTCCTTGATGGTTTTATTAGTAAGCTTTACCAAACATTTATGGTACATAATGCTCAATCGTATAAAATATTATCAAGAGATAGTAAAATAGAAAACACTCCTAACTCATTATGGAGTCTAGTAACCAAAGAATTTAGGCATTATGAAGCCAAAATGAGGTAAGGACAGTACAAGAATGTCAAATGACAAGCCAATATCATGTTTAAGAACAGAATAACAGTCCTAAATAAATATTTTTGCCAAATGAATTCTGCTTTGTATATGTGTATGTGTGTATAGTGGCCCGAGTTTTTTGTTCAAAGAATATAAGGTTGGTTTAGTTTTAGAAAACTCTGTTAATGTAATTCATCATATTAACTAATTCAAGGGGAAATCATATGATCAACACAATAGATACAGGAAAAACATTCAACAAAACCTGACAATTATTCATGATAGAAGCTCTTTGCAAAACAGAATAGATGGGCACTTCCTAAACATGATAAAGGATATATCAAAAAACTTAAAACAACCATCATGGTTAGAAGTGAAACATTGGAATCAATAACTTAGAAATAAAAACTAAACTAAAATAAATCCATCATATGATAAATGATTGGCTATCACTACTTACATTCAACATTGTATTGAAGTCTCTAGTGGCTCAGAACAGAAGACAAAATAATAAAAATAAATTAAAAACATTAGAA
Organism: Elephas maximus indicus; assembly: GCF_024166365.1. Taxonomy (NCBI): domain Eukaryota; kingdom Metazoa; phylum Chordata; class Mammalia; order Proboscidea; family Elephantidae; genus Elephas; species Elephas maximus. The sequence continues at coordinate 81,259,636 of NC_064846.1, read as the reverse complement.
TGGAAAAACACAAATTTGTCCTTAAACACAAAACTTATAGTTTACATGGTAAACTAAAGATAATTTACAAATTATTAGAATTAAAAAGAGTTCAAATCATATATATATGCATATATATGTATATATACAATGCATATATACATATATAATTCCATTTAAATAGCAACTAAAATACAAGTTACTTAAGATTGAGCCCAACTTAACATGTGAAGACACTTACTGGAAAATATTATACAATATTATTGAGATATTAAATATATGGAAAGATATACTGAGTTCATGGGTAGGAAGACTCAATAGAATGAAGATGCAAATTTTGATTCAGTTCTTATCAAAATATCAACAGGGATTTTCATGGAAGTTGACAAGTGAATTTGAAAGTAAGGGCAGAAGAGAAAAGCATCAAGAATAGCCATGATATAATTCCCCCTGAAAACAGGAACAAGACAAGGATGCCCTTTATCACCAACTACTATTTAACATAGTGCTGGAAGTCCTAGCTAGAGCAATAAAGCAAGAAAAAGAAATAAACTGCATTAAAATTTGTAGCAAAGAAGTTAAACTTTCCCTATTTGCAGATGATATGATAGTATACATAGAAAGCCCAAAAGACTCCATGAGAAAACTACTGGAACTAACAGAAAGATTCAACACAGTAGCAGGACACAAGATAAACATACAAAAATCAGTTGGGTTCTTAAACACCAATAAAGACAATGATGAAAAGGAAATCATGAAAACAATATCATTTATAATAGCCCCTAAAAAAATAAAATACTTAGGGATAAATCTAACCAGGGATGTAAAAGACCTATGCAAAAAGACTACAGCAATAAACTAAAAGAGATCTACATAAATGGAAAAACGTACCATGCTCATGGATAGGTAGACTCAACATTGTGAAAATGACAATTCTTCCCAAATAATTTACAAATACAATGCAATCCCAGTCCAAATACTGACAATAGTCTTTAAAGAGATGGAAAACTTATCATTAACTTTCTGTGGAAGGGGAAGAAGCCCAGGTAAGTAAAGCACTATTGAAGGAGAAGAATAAAGTAGGAGGACTCGCACTACCTGATCTCAGAACCTACTATACAGCTACAGTAGTCAAAACAGCCTAGTACTGGTACAACAACAGATACAATGACTAATTGAATAGAATGAGAACTCAGATGTAATTCCACCCACCTGCAGTCACCGGATCTTCAACAAGGGCCCAAAGTCCATCAAATGGGAAAAAGTCTTTTCAACAAATGGTGCTGGCAAAACTGGATGTCCATCTGCAAAAAAAAAAGAAAAAGAAACAGGATCCATACCTCACACCATATACAAAAACTAATTTAAAATGGATCAAAGACATAAATATAAAGCCAAAAACTATAAAAGTCATAAAAGAAAAAATAGGATCAATGCTAGAAGCCCTAATACATGGCATTAAAAGGACACAAACCATAACTAACAACACACAAACATCAGAAAATAAGCTAGATAACTGAGATCTTCTAAAAATTAAACTTTTATGCTCATTAAAAGACTTCATCACAAGAGTAAAAAGAAAACTTACAGACTGCGAAAAAAATTCAGCTATAACAAATCAGAAAAAGGTCTGATTTCTAAAATCTACAAGAAAATCCAACACCTCTACAACAAAAGACAAATAATCCAATTTGAAAACAAGCAAAAGAAATGAACAGACACTTCATCAAAGAAGACATTCAGACACATGAGAAAATACTCGCGATCACTAGACATTAGAGAAATCTGAATCAAAACCAGGATAAGATACCATCTCACCCCAGCATTACTGGCATGAATAAAAAACAGAAAATAACAAATGCTGGAGAGGCTGCAGGGAGGTTTGAACACATATGCACTGCTGGTGGGAATACAAAATGGCACAGCCATTTTGGAAAATGATATGGCTCTTCCTTAAAGAGCTAGAAATAGAAATACAGTATGATCCAGCAATCCCACTCATAGGAATATATCCTAGAGAAATAAGATTTATCACACGAATAGACATATGCACACCGATGTTCATTGTAGCATTGTTCACAATAGCAAAAAAAAAAATGGAAACAATTTAGATGGCCATCAACAGGTGAATGGATGAACAAACTATGGTAGACACACACAGTGGAGCACTATGCAACGAAAAAGAATAATGATGAATCTGCAAAGCATGTCACGACATGGATGAATCTGGAGGGCATCATGCTGAGTGAAATAACTCAGTCAAAAAAGGACAAATATTGTATGAGACCACTACTATAAGAATTCATGATAAGGTTTACACACAATAAGAAACAATATTTGATGGTTACAAGGGAGGGGAGGGGGGATGGAAAAACACTGAATAGACAATAGATAAGGAGTAACTTTGGTGAAGGGTAAGACAGTACACAATATTGGGAAAGCCAGCACAACTTGTACAAGGCAAGGTCATGGAAGCTCCATAGACACATCCAACCTCTCTGAGGGACCAAATTGCCAGGCTGAGGGCTGTGGGGACCATAGGTTTGGGGAACAGCTAGCTCCATTGGCATAATACAGTTTATAAAGAAAATGTTCTACATTCTACTTTGGTGACTAGAGCCTGGGGTCTTAAAAGCCTGTGAGTGGCCATCTAGGATACTCCACTGGTCTCACCCCTTCAGACGCAAGGGAGGATGAAGAAAACTAGAGGTACAAGGGAAAGATTAGTCCAAAGGACTAATGGACCACCACATCTACCACAACCTCCACCAGACTGAGTTCAGTACAACTAGATGGTGCCTGGCTACCACCATTGACTGCTCTGACAGGGATCACAATAGAGGGTTCTGGACAGAGCTGGAGAAAAATGTGGACCAAAATTCTAACTTACAAAAAAAGACCAAGCCTACTGGCCTGACAGAAACTGGAGAAACCCTGAGAGTATGGCCCCCGAACACCCTTTTAGCTCAGTAATGAAGTCACTCCCAAGGATCACCCTTCAGCCAAAGATTAGATAGGCCCATAAAACAAAATGAGACTAAAGGGGCCCAACAGCCCAGGGGCAAGGGCTAGAAGGCAGGAGGGGACAGTAAAACTGGTAATAGGGAATCCAAGGTCGAAAGGGAGAGTGTTGACATGTCATGGGGTTGCTAACCAATGTCATAAAACAATATGTGTACTAACTGTTTAATGAGCAACTTTGTTCTGTAAACCTTCATCTAAAGTACAATAAAAAAAGAATACCCAAGATTATTTAAAAAAAAGAGATAAAGGTGGTGAAACTTGCTTTAAGAGATATTACTAATGCTATAATAATTAAGAATGAACCCAATTGCATAGAGATATACAGATAAATAAATGAAACAGATTAGACAGCCCAGAGACATGCCTATATGGGAAATGGATATATGAGAAAGGTACGCTTACCAATAAATTGGGAAAATTACATCTCTCTACCTGACACCATAGAGACCCTGGGAGGTACAAATCTTTGGCAGTTCAAACCCACCCAAGAGTGCTTTGGAAGACAGGCCTAGCAACCTGCTTTTCAAGGTTTACAATCTTGGAAACCATACAGAGCAGTTCTGTTCTGCACGTGTTGGGCCACCATGAGCTAGAATTTGACTCTATGGGAACTAACAACAGCAACAACAACATTACACTAGACACAAACATGAATTTCTTCCAGAATTAAAGACTTCAGTGTGAGTGGCAGCACTTTAAATCATTAGAAGAAAATGTTGGTGAATGTTTTTATAATTACGATTAGGGGAGAATTTCTTAAATAAAATACAAAAAGCCTAAATCATAAAGGAGATATTAACATATTTAATTATATTAAAATAGAAACTTATTTGCATCAAATCCCTATTGGAAGAAGTACAGCCAGAATGCTTTTTAGAAGCAAGGACGGCGAGACTTCATCTCACTTAATTTGGACATATTTTCAGAGGAACAAGTCCCTCTGAAAGGACATCGTGCTTGGTAGAGCATAGGGTCTGCAAAAAAGAGGAAGACCCTCAACGAGGTGGATAAACACAGTGGTTGCAACAACAGGTTGAAGCACAGCAACAATTGTGAGGATGGTTCAGGACCAGGCAACTTTTTGTTCTGTTATACATGGGGTTGCTATGGGTTGGCACCTAACAACAACAATATAATGAATTAAAAAACAAACAAAAATTACAAATCAATGAGAAATAAAATTCAATACAAAAATGGCCAGAAGACATGAATAGACTTTTCACAGAAAACTAAACATGAATGGTCAAGGAGCACAGTATAACGTCACTACTGATTAAGAAAATGTACATTAAAATGAAAATGAAACACTATGTCACACCCATAATTTTGGCAATAATTAGAAGTCTGACAATAACAATCGATGGGAACGATGTGAAACAACAAAAGCTTTCATACGCTGAGAGTGGAAGTGTAAAAATGTATGAATACTTTATAAAGCAATTTGTCATTTTGTAGCAATGGGCAGAAGACAGAAATGGGATGGAAGCAGGAGATTTCAGTTGTATAAATGATTCTCTGAAGTTGAGGAGTGGATATAAGTTTGTTCAAAATATTACTATGTATGATTTTTGTATGCCTGAAATAGTGCATTGTTTAAAACAATGAAAAAGAAGTCATTGAGAAGATGGTGTGTGGAGATTTGGTGAATGGAGATTAGAACAGCTGACTAAACTTAAGCTATTCAAACTTAATTGCTCTGAAGAGAGAGAGAACTTGTATGCCCTTGAAGTATGGTTTTCAGGGTGCCAGAGTTTGCTAAGTTGTCAGGGTCATTTCCTCTTTTAACGGTTCCTTCGATGAGATCTAAAACAAATGTTATCCCAGTATAGCAATGTGTACATGGATCATACATGGAAATTTTAAATTTTCATCCCTAATTTTCTATAACCAAACTTTATTTGCTCAAGCAAGTCGTATCAATTCTGCAAACCTTGTGACAAGGGGTTTGAACTAGAATATCTTTAAGTAAGCTTTCAGCACAAAGTCTTTTTCACTTAGTACAGAAAAAAAAAACTTTAAATCTTTCATTTTCTGCTAAATACCAACAAAGATAATAGTAATACCAACAATATTTATCATTTTTAGAACACTTGCTATGTGCTAAATATTTTATATTAATTATCTTAGTGGTTCTTTTATTTGTTTCTGCTTAAATATTTATGTTTTGATTTAAAACTACAGGCTTTTAATGTATCAATTGGTCTCAACCCACCTGGAACAAAGAAGAATGAAGAATACCAAAGACACAAGGTAATTATGAGCCCAAGAGACAGAAAGGGCCACATAAATCAGAGACTACATCAACTGAGACCAGAAAAACTACATGGTGCCCTGCTACAACCAATGACTGCCCTGTTGAGGAACACAACAGAGAACCCCTGAGGGAGCAGGAGAGCAGTGGGATGCAGACCTCAAATTCTCGTAAAAAGACCAGACTTAATGGTATGACTGAGACTAGAAGGATCCCTGAGGTCATTGTCCCCAGACCTTCTGTTAGCCCAAGACAGGAACCATTCCCAAAGCCAACTCTTCAGACAGGGATTGGACTAGACTATAAGGTAGAAAATGGTACTGGTGAGGAGTGAGCTTCTTGGATCAAGTAGACACATGAGACTATGTGGTCATCTCCTGCCTGGAGGGGAGATGAGAAGGCAGAGGGGGACAGAAGCTGGCTGAATGGACACAAGAAATACAGAGTTGAGAGAAGGAGTGTGCTGTCTCATTAGGGGAGAGCAACTAGGAGTACATAGCAAGGTGTATATAAGTTTTTGTTTGAGAGACTGACTTGATTTGTAAACTTCCACTTAAAGCACAATAAAAATAAAACTCTTGAATGTTCATGGCAAAACAAAACTACCAAACCAAAACCCGTTGCCATTGAGTTGATTCCAACTCATAGTGACCTTATAAGACAGAGTAGAACTGCCCCATGGAGTTTCCAAGGAGCACCTGGTGGATTCAAACTGCTGACCTTTGGTTAGCAGCCATAGCACTTAACCACTATGCCACCAGGGTTTCCAACAAAACTACAGTCTTTTAAAAATAGTATAAGGAATTTCAGCAAGATGGAGGCACTTCCATCCCTCACAGATTATCAAATAAATAAATAAGCAGAAACTGTCAGAATCAAACTTATTGGAACTCTGGTAAGCAGTCAAAAGTTCACAGCAACCAAACAGATACTAAATTAAGAAAAACTCAATTTCAAAATTGTATAAAATCTTTGTGGCTTTTTTTTTCACTAGTAAAAAAAAAAAAAATTTTTATGACCCATCCACCCTCCCCAACTCAGCAGCCTGCTTGAAGTAGCAGCCTCTATTCCCAACTTGTTCTCCTTGTTCATGGTTCCAGAGGGAGCAGAACAGATCTTATTCATAAATTATTGTGTTTATCTGTTTTAACCTGTTGGATGGCTACCTATAGGACTGAATAAAAGAGCTTGTCTATGTTTCATCCATCCTGGAACTCATGCAGGGCAGAAAAGTGGCAGACATTGCCCAAAACACTGTAAGGTAAATGAAAGCCTGTAACCACCTGGGACAAAAGAGTACATCTGACCCATACAATAAAACATTTAAGGCCTAGGAGGAGAAGCTGGGGAGAGACTTTCCTTGGAAAACTGTGGCATCCAAAAGCACTTGTGCCTATGATGAAATTTAGAAAGCTACTTGCATCCCAGGGCAAAAAGCATGCTAAGAATAAAAAAATAAACCTGTGTAAATCCTAAACTTTTACCTCAGACTGATTTCTAGCCTAAGAGTAAGCCTGGATAAGTGTTGAAAGAGTGCTCCTGCACCAATCCAATCTACAAGGATTTCAGAAGGCATTTTTTCCTATTGTTTTTCCTCTTCTCTCCCCACCCCCCACCTTTTTAACTACTCTTATTCAAGGATATCTGAGTCAGGACATCAGCTGAACACAAGTTAAAGGAACAGAGACTGCAGTAAACACATACATCAGGAAATCATCTCTTTAGAAAAACAACGTAGAAAAGTCACTAAACCAAATAACTACTACAGCCTTCAACAATAGCAAAAATAAAACAAAACAAAAAAATATCAAATGAAGATCAATAAAGTCAACAAACCTTTAGCTAGATTGACAAAGTAAAGAACAGAAAAGGTGCAAATAACCAAAATAAAAAATAGAAGGGACATGCAACTGACCCAATAGGAATAAAGAGAATTATGACAGAATATAATGAACAACTGTATGGGAACAAAATGGATAACCAAGAAGAAATGGACAAATTCTTAGAAGCACATGATCTACCCAAACTGACTCAAGAAGAAACAAAATGTTTCAACAGACCCATAAGAAGTGAAGAGATCAAATCAGTGATCCAAAACCTCCCAACAACAACAACAACCAAAAAGGTCTGGACCAGATGGCTTCACTGGGGAATTCTACCAAACATTTAGAAAAGAATTGACACCAATACCATTTAAACTCTTCCAAAAGATAGAGAAGGAAGGAAGACTCCCTAGTTCATTCTATGAAACAAACATAACCCTGATACCAAACCCAAAGACACTGTAAGAAAAGAAACTTACAGGCCAATATCTCTTATGAATATAAACAATTAAAAAAAAAACTAAACCCAGTGCTGTTGAGTCAATTCCGAATCATAGCGACCCTATAGGACAGAGTAGAACTGCCGCCATAGAGTTCCCAAGGCGCATCTGGCAGATTCAAACTGCTGACCCTTTGGTTTACAGCCATAGCACTTAACCACTATGCCACCAGGGTTTCCAATATAAACAATATAAACGCAAAAACCCTTAACAAAATACTACCAAAAAGAATCCAACAGCATATTAAGAGTCATATACCATGGCCAACGGTGATTTATTCTAGGAATGCAAGGATGGTTCAACATTAGAAAATCAGCCAGTGTAATACACCACATCAAAAGAACAAAGGAAAAAAAATATGATAATCTCTGTACATGCAGAAAAAGCATTTGATAAAATCGAACATCCTTTCTTGATAAAAGCCCTAAAGAAGATTGGAATAGAAGGGAAATTTCTCAATACAATTCAGGGCAAGAATCTAATAACTAAAATATATTAAAATATATATACATTGACAACAATCAAAAGTCAAATAACCCAGTCATAAAATTGGAAAGAACTTGAATAGACATTTCACCAAAGGGGACATTCAAATGGTCACCAAACACACGAAAAGATGCTCACTGTCATTAGTCATCAGAGACACGAAAATCAAAAAGACAATGAGATACCAATTTACTCCTCTAGGATGGATAAGATTTTAAACAAACAAACAAACAAAAGAAAATAGCAAATGAACACTTATCCATTGCTGGTGGGAATGCAAAATGGTAGAACCATTACAGAAAAGAGTGTGGCGGTTCCTCAAAAAACTAAAAATAGAACTACCATATGGCCCTGCAATTCCACTCCTAGGAATATACCCAAAAGCCTTGGAAGGAGAGACTCAAAAAGAGACTTGCACAGCAATGTTCACTGCAACACTATTTACAATAGCCAAAAGGTAGAAACAACCTAAATGCCCATCAAGTGATGAATGGATAAATAAAATGTGGTACATACATACTGTGAAATACTACTCAGCCAGTGAGAGAAATGAAGTCTTGATACATGCTACAGTATGGATAGAACTTGAAGACGTTATGCTGAGTGACATAAGCAAATCACAGAAGGACAAGTATGGTATGACCTCACTTACGTAAAAAGATAAGAAAAAAACAAATACATAGACATCAAAGCTTATTAGTGGTTACCACAGGTCGGAGGGAGGGGAAAATGGGGGTTAGTGGTGATGGGAAAATTGCATTGACTAAAGGTAGGGTTGCACAGCCAATTATTGTAATTGCTGTCAATAAGTTGTACACATGTAAAAAGTTGAATTGACAAAAGTTGTGTCATAAATATAATCACAACAATGACCAAAAAAAAGTAGCTGTTGAAGGTGCTTATATACAATCAGGCCCTTCATAGGATTTGATTCCTTGGTTTGGAGGTTTAGGGTCGTGGTTTCAAGGGATAGCCCCTACTAATGTGTTTCCCCCATGCGTCTGTCAGTTTCATTAGCCATAACAGAGTCACTATATAAAAAAAAATTGGTCACACAGAATCACTATACCAAAAATAATTGGTCAACGTTCAACCAATTCAGGAGATAACATATGATCAGGAACAAATGGTACTGAAGGAAGAAGTCCAAGCTGCACTGAAGACATTGGTGAAAAACAAGGCCCAAAGGAATTGAAGGAGTAATAATTGAGATGTTTTAACAAACAGATGCAGCACTGGAAGTACTCACTCATCTACCCAGACTTCTATGCCATGAAAACTGGAAGACAGCTACCTCGTCAACTGACTGGAAGAGATCCATGTTTATGCCTATTTCCAAGAAAGGTGATCCAATCGAGTGTGGAAATTATTGAACAATATCATTAACATCACATGCAAGCAAAATTTTGCTGAAGATCATTCAAAAGCGAATGCAGCAGGATATCCACAGGGAAATGCCAGAAACTAAAGTGGATTTAGAAGAGGACATGAAATGAGGGATATCATTGCTGATTTCAGATTTTTTTTTTTCAGATGGATTCTGGCTGAAAGCAGGGAATACCAGAAAGATGTTTACCTGTGTTTTATTGACTATGCTAAGACATTCAACTGTGTGGATCGTAACAAATTATGGACGAAGAATGGGAATTCCAGAACACTTAATTGTGCTCAGGAGGAAACTTTACATAGATCAAGAGGCAGTTGTTGGGACAGAACAAGGGGACACTGATTGGTTTAAAGTCAGGAAAGGTGTGCATCAGGGTTGTATCCTTTCACCACACCTATTCAATCTGTATGCTCAGCAAATAATCTGAGAAGCTGGACTATACGAAGAAGAACAAGACATCAGGATTGAAGGAAGACTCATTAACAACCTGCATTATGCAGATGACACAACCTTGCTTGCTGAAAGTGAAGAGGATTTGAAGCACTTACTAATGAAGATCAAAGACCACAGCCTTCAGTGTGGATTGCACCTCAACATAAAGAAAACAAAAATCCTCACAACTGGACCAATGAGCAACATCATGATAAATGGAGAAAAGATTGAAGTTGTCAAGGATTTCATTTTACTTGGATCCACAATTAACAGCCATGGAAGCAGCAGTCAAGAAATCAAAAGATGCATTGCATTGGGTAAATCTTCTGCAAAGGACCTCTTTAAAGTGTTGAAGAGCAAAGATGTCACCTTGAAGGCCAAGGTGCGCCTGACCCAAGCCATGGTATTTTCAGTCACGTCATATGCATGTGAAAGCTGGACAACAAATAAGGAAGGCCAAAGAAGAATTGAAGCCTTTGAATAGTGGTGTTGGAGAACAATATTGAATATACCATGGACTGCCAAAAGAATGAACAAATCTGTCTTGGAAGAAATACAACCAGAATGCTCCTTAGAAGCAAGGACAGTTAGACTGCATCTTACACCCTTTGGACATGTTGTCAGGAGGGATCGATCCCTGGAGAAGGACATTATGCTTGGCAAAATACTGGGTCAGCGGAAAAGAGGAAGACCCTCAACGAGGTGAATTGACTCAGTGGCTGCAACAATGAGCTCAAGCATAACATTGGCAGTGTTTCATTCTGTTGTGCATAGGGTAGAAACTGACTCGATGACAGCAACTAACAGCAACAACAACATCAAAAGACTGAACAAATCTTTCTTGGAAGAAGTACAACCAGAATGCCCCTTGGAAGCAAGGATGGTGAGACTGTGTCTCACATATTTTGGACGTGTTGTCCAGAGAGATCAGTCCCTGGAGAAGGACATCATGCTTGATAAACTACAGGATCAGTGAAAAAGAGGAAGACCCTCAATGAGATGGATTGATAAGTGGCTACCAAAATGGGCTCAAGCATAGCAACAATTGTGAGGATGGTGCAGGACGAGACAGTGTTTTGTTCTGTTGTGCATAGGATTGCTACTAGTGGGAATTGGCTAGATGGTACATAATGACAACTAACAATAGTGTGTTTTGTGCTTCTGTTCTACCCCCTAGTTTGTTGCAGGGTGCTTGGGGTCTTAAAAGCTTGCAAGTGGCCATCCAAGGCACAACAATTGATCTCTGTTCACCTGGAGCAACAGAGTAAGGAGTGTCACGAATAGGAGCAGAATGTGGAATGTGTGGCTAATTGCTTCCATGAACCACTGCCTCCTTTGCCATGAGACCAGAAGAACTGGATGGTGCCTGGCTACCATACTGAACATTTTGATCAAAAGGTATATAGAAGAACCCTGTCCAAAAGAGGGAAATGCAGAACAGAATTCCAAAATCTCTTGGACTCCCGACTTCCTGGAACCATGAAGGTTGAGTGAACCCCTGAGACTATTGTCCTGAGATAGTCTTTAAACCTTAAACCAATAATATCCCCTGAAGTCTTCTTAAAACCAAACAATAGTTTAGCTTAACTAGCAAAAAAAGGTCAGCAATGAGCATTATGCTCTTTGAAAAACTATATGATATCAAATTGATAATAACAACTCAAAAGATTAGATAGAAAACTTAGGGGACAGTGAGTATATGTTAATGCAGGAGGAACAACTCAGAAAAGGAGTGAAAATGTGTGCATGACTTGAAGAATGTAATCAATGTCTCTGAATTGTATAGGTAGAAACTATTGAATTGGTGTATGTTTTGCTGTGTTTATTCTCAACAATAACAACAAAATAAATAAAATTATTTTAAAAAATGTCAAATGCTGAGAAAAGAGAGAATCTGATGTCCACTGTCACCACATTTTGTATTTAATGTCCCACTTTCAACAAAAAAACACAAGTCATGCAGAGAAATAAGGAAGCATATCTCATTCAAAGGAACAAAATAAAGTGAACAAAACTATTCCAGAGGAAGCCCAGATATTGGACATACTGGGTAAGGACTTTAAAAAAAAGAAAACTCTCTTAAATATGCTCAAAATGTTAAAGAAAAACATAGACAAAGAACTAAGGGAAATCAGGATAATGATACATGAACAAAATTAGAGTATGAATAAAGAGAAATTATAAAAAGAGAACAAGCAGAAATTCTGAACATGAAATTACAATAATTGAAATGAAAATTCACTGAAATGATTCAACAGATTTGAGTAGACAAAAGAATCAATAAACTTGAAAATTGTTTTTAGCTGCTGTTGAGTTGGCATCTGACTCACTGCGATGCCATGCACAATGGAATGAACACTGCCTGGTCCTGTGCCATCCACATGATCAGCTGTGGATTGGACTGTTGTGATCCATAGGGTTTTCACTGGCTGGTTTTCAGTAATAGATGACCAGGCCTTTCTTCCTAGTCTGTCTTAGTCTGGAAGCTCTGCTGAAATTTGTTTAGCAACATAGCAACATGAAAACATCCACTGACAGATGAAAACAAATAATGAGGAATAGTAGTTGGAAAATACAGAGATAGAATGATGCAGGAGATCACATGATAGAATTCTGTAAGACCAATGCCTTATTCTTCAGAAATACTTTTTTTTTAACAACACAAATTATGACTCTATATGTGGACCTTGCCAAATGGATTACACAGGTACCAAATCAAGTGCATCTGTGGAAAAAGATAATGAAGATGCCCAATATTATCAGTCAAGACAAAGCTAGGGGTTGACTCTGGGACCATCGATTACTCATACACAAGTTAAAGTTGAAGGTGAAGAAAATTAAAACAAGTCCACAAGAGTAAAAGTATAATCTTGAGTATATCCCACTTGAATTTGGAGGCCGACTCAAGAATAGATTTGATGCACTGAATATAAATAACCAAAGACCCTAAGAGCTGTGGTGTGACATCAAGGGCATCATACATGAAGAAAGTAAGAGGTCATTAAAGAGACAGAAAAGAAGAAAAAGGTCAAAATGCTGTCGGAAAAGACTCTGAAATTTTCTCTTAAGAGTGGCTAAAGTGAACAGAAGAAATGAAGTAAAAGTGCTGAACAGATGATTTCAAAGCGTGGCTCGAAAAGACAAGGCAAAGTATTATAATAAAATATTTAAAGACCTGCAGTTTGGAAACAGGAAGAGAAGAACACGCTCAGCATTTCTCAAGCTGAAAGAACTAAAGAGAGTATTCAAGCCTCAAGTTACAATATTGAAGGATTCTACGGGCAAAGTATTGAATGATGTAGAACACATCAAAAAAAATACAGTCACTATACCGTGGTCTAAGACGGCAGAGTAGTCAGATGTTTCATGGCATCCTTCTTACAACAAAGATCAGCGAGAACAAGCAAATTGGGTATAGATGGCAACTTTGACACCCTGAGAGTCCAAGACAAGGCTCAAAAATTGGAACTAATGCTAGGTAGAAGGAGAGACAGCGTAGAAGCAATAGACATGGAGAATTGTGGATTGCCAGCACCCTGGTAGGCAAACCTGAAGAGCGTGGCCATACTGAGACAAAGCAAGCAGTGTTCCAAGCTGAACCCACATCACCTAGTATAGCCAAGTAGAAGCAACTCTGCACTCACGTCCAGAGCCAGTCAGGAGTGCTTCCTGATCTACAAAACTTGAGCACATGCACCCCATCCCACCGTGCTCAACCCAGTCCCCAATGTCAGAGGCCCTCAGGCCTGGGGTGCCCCCAACCCTCCTCACCTATTCTACTCCCTGTCCGTGATCACAGCATGATGGTAGCAACTACTGCCCTGACCCCTAGGCTGGGAGCCTACAAACTGGGGGTGCCCACCCCTTCGCTCAGCCAGAAGCTCCAGATGCTCATTTATGCCCTGCAGCACCTCCTACAGCACCAGAGGAGCCTCCCACTCCCTACAGCCACTTCTGCCAGGGGCATAAGGATCAACTGCAAAACTTCCCCCACAACACATTGTAAAGGACAGGGACATGCCCTCCAACTTGGCACTGGTGGACAAGAATCATACCCCCTGTGTCTCCACCCACATTGCCCCCCTCCCACAACCAGAGGACTGTGCTCATTCTGAACACCTCTGTGCAGCCCTGCCTGCTGGGACCATTGGTGAGAGTTTCCACACCACACATCCAGTGACCGACAACCCAGGCATCCCTGCACCGACCACCTGGCAGTTGGCAGAGCACACACAACACCCAATCCAGGAACCAGAGAGAATGCCCCCTGCACTCATGACCAGGTGACTGGGCAGACCAATACATCGCCTCAGCAGAAACAGTAGCTATGTCTTCAGCAGCCTCCCAAGAACAGTGAATGGAGACCAATATTCACGCACCCAGCTGCTTTCCCACACATCCAGAGGCAGGAGGCGAGAGTTTCAAGATGGCCAGATTAGCCATCAGAGTAGCACATATGACCATTAGTTGGATATATCAAAACAAAACAAAAATTCAGGATGCAGCAAACACATGCAATAAATAAATAAATATAATAACTTCTTGATGCTTCCGAGACAACAGACAATATCGAATCACAAAGAAGACGAACAGAATGGCTCCAGCAAGTCACCAAAACAAAGAACCAGAAAGTCTTTCTGAGGAAGAAATGGCAATGAAACTACCTGATAAGGAATTAAAAAGGCTACTACACAGGGCTTTCCAAGAGATCAAGAAAGGGATAAAGGAAAACACAGAGAAAACACACAAAATCAAGGAAAATACAGACAAAATCAAGGAAAACAAAGACAAAGAATTCAGGAAAACAATACAAGAAAAAAAAGACAAAATAAACAGACAATTAGAAACCATACAAAAAAAAGGAACTTTCTTAAAAGAAACTTCCTTAAAACTTTCTTAAAAGAAAGTCACCAAGACCAAAGATAAAGAGAGAATTTTAAGAGCAGCTAGGGATAAACGAAAAGTTATCTACAAAGGAGAGTCAATAAGAATAAGCTTGGAATACCTGTCAGAAACCATCCAGGCAAGAAGGCAATGGGATACTTATATTAAGCAATGAAGGAAAAGAATTGCCAGACGAGAATCATATATTCAGCAAAACTGTTTCTCAAATATGAAGGTGAAATTAGGACATTTCCAGAAAACCAGAAGTTTAGGGAATTTGTAAAAACCAAACCAAAACTACAATAAATACTAAAGGGAACACTCTGGTTAGAAAATCAATAATATCAGATATCAAACTAAGACTAGAGCAATCAGATGTCAACCCAGATAGTGAAATCATGAAAATAAATGATGCTAAAAAATGCTCAAAACAGAAAACAGTGAAGTTATTATGTAAAAGAAGACAACATTAAAACAATAAAGAGGGACTAAGAAATGTAGTCATAGATCTTTCATATGGAGAGGAAGACAAGGCGATATAAAGAAATAAAAGTTAGGTTTAAACTTAGAAAAATAAAGGTAAATGTTAAGGTAACAACAAAGGAGAATAACAATCCTACTCATCAAAATAAAATACAAGAAAAAATAGAGACTCAGCAGAAACAAAATCAACAACAATGAATAAGAGGAAAAGACAATATATAAAGATAAACTGCTCAGCACAAAAAATTAAGTGGGAAAAACATACTGTCAATAACATACCAAAAAAAGACATCAAATTGACAGCACTAAACTCATACCTATCCATAATCTTATGCTGAATGTCAATGGACTAAATGTACCAATAAAGAGACAGAGAGTGGCAGAATGGATAAAAAACCATGATTCGTCTATATGCTACCTACAAGAGACACATCTTAGACTTAGAGACACAATCTAAAACTCAAAGGATGGAAAAAATATATCAAGCAAACAACAATCAAAAAAGAGGAGGAATGGCAATATAAATTTCTGACAAAATAGACTTTTAAGTTAAATCCACCACAAAGGATAAAGAAGGACACTACAAAATGATTAAAGGGACAATATACCAGGAGAATATAACCATATTAAATATTTACGTACCCAATGACAGGGCTACAAGATACATAAAACAAATTCTAACAACATTGAAAAGTGAGATATCTGCACAATTATACTAGGAGGCTTCAACATACCACTTTTGGTGAAGGTCAAAACATCCAGAAAGAAGCTCAATAAAGATACGGAAGATCTAAATGTCACAATCAACCAACTTGACCTCATAGACATACACAGAACACTCCACCCAACAGCAGCCAGGTATACTTTCTTTTCTAGTGCACATGGAACATTCTCTAGAATAGACCACATATTAAGTCATAAAGCAAGCCTTAGCAGAATCCAAAACATTGAAATATTACAAAGCATCTTCTCTGAACATAAAGCTTCATAAAAGTAGAAATCAATAACAGAAAACGCAGGGAGAAGAAATCAAACACTTGGAGACTGAGCAATACCCTGCTGAAAAACGACTGGGTTATAGAAGACATGAAGGATGGAATAAAGAAATTCATACAGTCCTATGAGAATGAAAACACTCCCTATCAGAACCTTTGGGACACAGCTAAAACAGTGCTCAGAGGTCAATTTATATCAGTAAATGCACACATACAAAAACAAGAAAGGGCCAAAATCAAAGAATTTTCCCTACAACTTGAACAAATAGAAAGAGAGCAACAAAAGAAACCGTCGGGCATCATAAGAAAGCAAATAATAAAAATTAGAGAAGAATTAACTGAAAGAGAAAACAGAAAAACAATTGAGTTAACAAGACCAAAAGCAGGTTCTTTGAAAAAATTAACAAAATTGATAAACCATTGTCCAAACTGACAATAGAAAAAAGACAGAGGAAGCAAATAACCGGAAAAAGAAATGAGATGGGCGATATTACAACAGACCAAACTGAAATTAAAAGAATCATATCAGATTACTACGAATAATTGTACACTAAAAAATTTGAAGACCTAGAAGAAATGGATCAGCTCCTAGAAACACACTACCTACCTAAACTAACACAAACAGATAGAACGACTGAATAAACCCATAACAAAAAAAGAGATTGAAAAGGTAATTTTAAAAAGTGCCAACAAAGACCAGCACAACTAGACAAAACCAATAGCAAAGAAGTTTCCTGAATAAACTGAATGCTTCGAAGGTCAGCAAAGCAGGGGCAGGGGTTTGGAGACCACGGTTTCAGGGGACATCTAAGTCAATTGGCAAAATAAAAGCTATTAAGAAAACATTCTCCATCCCACTTTGAAGTGTAGCGTCTGGGGTCTTAAACGCTAGCGTGTGGACATGTAAGATGCATCAGTGAGTCTCAACCCACCTGGATCAAAGTGGAATGAAGAAAACCAAGGACACAAGGTAATTACAAGCCCAAGAGACAGAAAGGGCTACATGAACTAGAGACTACATCGTCCTGAGACCAGAAGAACTAGATGGTGCCTGGGTACAACCAATGACTGTCCTGACAGGGAGCACAACAGAGAAGCCCTGAGGAAGCAGGAGAACAGTGGGATGCAGACTCCAAATTCTCATAAAAAGACCAGACTTAATGGTCTGACTGAGACTAGAAGGACTCCAGCGGTCATGGTCCGCAAACCTTCTGTAGGGCCAGGACAGGAACCATTCCCAAAGCCAGCTCGTCAGACATGGATTGGAATGGACAATGGGTTGGAGAGAGATGCTAATGAAGAGTGAGCTACTTGCATCAGGTAGACACTTGAGACGGCATCTCCTGTCTGGAGGGGAGATGGGAGGTTAGAGGGGGTTAGAAACTGGCAAAATGGTCACAAAAAGAGAGACTGGAAGGAGAGAGTGGGCTGTCTCATTAGGGGGAGAGTAACTGGGAGTATGTAGTAAAGTGTATATAAGCTTATATGTGAGAGACTGACTTGATTTGTAAACTTTCACTTAAAGCACAACAAAAATTAAAAAAAAAAAAAACTTTCAACAAGAAAAAGCCCTGGCCTGGATAGCTTCACTGCAGAGTTCTACCAAACTTTCAGAGAAGAGTTAACACCACTACTACTGAAGGTATCTCAGAGCATAGAAAAGGATGGAATACTCCCAAACTTATTCTATGAAGCCAGGATATCCCTGACACCAGAACCAGGTAAAGACACCACAAAAAAAGAAAATTACAGACCTATATCCCTCAGGAACTTAGATGCAAAAATCATCAACAAAATTCTAGCCAATAGAATTCAACAACATATCAAAAAAATAATTCACCACGACCAAGTGGGATTCATACCAGGTATGCAGGAATGGTTCAACATTAGAAAAACAATTAATGTAATCCATTTTATTTATCATATAAATAAAACAAAAGACAAGAATCACATGATCTTATCAATTCATGCAGAAAAGGCATTTGACAAAGTTCAACACTGATTCACGATAAAAACTCTCAGTAAAATAGGAATAGAAGGAAAATTCCTCAACATAATAAAGGGCATTTATACAAAGCCAACAGCCAACATCATCCTAAACAGAGAGAGTCTGAAAGAATTCCCCTTGAGATCGGGAGCCAGACAAGAATGCCCTTTATCACCACTCTTATTCAACATTGTGATGGAGGTCCTAGCCAGAGCAATTAGGTAGATAAAGAAATAGAGGGCATCCAGATTGGTAAGGAAGAGGTAAAAGTATCTCTGTTTGCAGATGACATGATCTTATACACAGAAAATCTGAAAGAATCCACAAGAAAAGTACTGAAACTAATAGAAAGGTTCAGCAAAGCATCAGGATACAGGATAAACATACAAAAATCAGTTGGATTCCTCTACACCAACAAAAAGAACGTAGAGGAGGAAATCACCAAATCAGTACCATTTACAGTAGCCCCCAAGAAGACAAAATACTTCTGAATAAATCTTACCAGAGATGTAAAAGACTTATACAAAGAAAACTACAAGACACTACTTCAAGAAACCAAAAGAAACCTACATAAGTGGAAAAACTTACCTTGCTCATGGACAGGAAGACTTAACATCGTAACGATGTCTATTCTACCAAAAGCGATCTATACACACAATGCAATTCCGATCCAAATTCCACAGACATTTTTTAATAAGATGGAGAAACAAATCACCAACTTCATATGGAAGGGAAAGAGGTCATGGAGAAGTAAAGCATTACTGAAAAAGAAGAACAAAGTGGGAGGCCTCAGTCTACCTGAATTCAGAAGCTAGTATCCTGCCACAGTATTTAAAACAGCCTGGTAGTGGTAAAACAGATACATAGATCAATGAAACAGAATTGAAAATGCAGACATAAATCCATCCACATATGAGAAGGTGATATTTGACAAAGGCCCAAAGTGAGTTAAATGGGGGAAAAGACAGTTTCTTTAACAAATGGTGCTGGCATAATTGGATACCCTTCTGAAAAAAAAAGATGAAATAAGACCCATACCTCACACCATGCCCAAAAAAGAACCCAAAATGAATCAGAGACCTAAATATAAAAGATGAAATGATAAAGATCATGGAAGAAAAAATAGGGAAAATGCTAGGAGCCCTAATACATAGCATAAACCATACACAAAACATTCCTGACAATGCAGAAGAGAAACTAGACTACTGGGAGCTGCTAAAAATCAAACATCTATGCTCATCCAAAGACTTCACCAAAAGAGTAAAAAGATTACGTACAGACTGGTAAAAACTTTTTAGCTATGACATTTCTGATCAGTGTCTGACTTCTAAAATCTACATGATACTGCAAAAACTCAAATACAAAAATAGAAATAACCCAATTAAAAAATGGGCAAAGAATATGAGCAGGCACTTCACTAAAGAAGACTTTCAGGTAGCTAACAGATACATGAGGAAATGCTCATGATCATTAGCCATTAGAGAAATCAAAATCAAAACTACAATGAGATTCTGTCTCATTCTAACAAAAAAAAAAATTTTTTTTTTACAAGGCTGGTATTAATCTGAAAAACACAAAATAAGAAACGTTGGAGAGGTTGTGGAGAGACTGGAACACTTATACACAACTGGTGGGGATGTAAAATGGTACAGGAACTTTGGAAATCTATTTGGCGCTGCCTTAAAAAATTAGAAATAGAACTACCTTAAGATCCAGCAATCCCACTCCTTGGAATATATCCTTGAGAAATAAGAGCCTTTACACGAACAGATATATGCACGCCTATGTTCATTGTAACACTGTTTACAACAGCAAAAAGATGGAAGCAACCAAGGTGCCCATCAATGGATGAATGGATAAATAAATTATGGTATATTTATACAATGGAATAGTATGTGTCAATAAGGAACAATGATGAATCCATGAAGCATTTCACAACATGGAGGAATCTGGAGGCATTACATTGAGCGAAATTAGTCAGTTGCAATAGGACAAATATTGTGTGAGGCCACTAGTAGAAGAGCTAGAGAAATAGCTTACACAGAGAAGAAAATATTCTTTGATGGTTACGAGAGGGGGGGAAGAAGGGAGTGGGTATTCACTAATTAGACAGTAGATAAGAACTATTTTAGGTTAAGGGAAAGGCAACACACAATGCAGGAGAGGACAGCACAACTGGACTAAACCAAAAGGAAATAAGTTTCTTGCATAAACTGAATGCTTCAAAGGCCATTGTAGTAGGGATGGAGGTTTGGGGACTATGCGTTCAGGGAACATCTAAATCAATTGGCATAATAAAATCTATTAAGAAAACATTCTGCATCCCACTTCCGAGAGTGGCGTCTGAGGTCTTAAACACTAGAAAGCGGCCATCTAAGATTCATCAACTGGTCTCTACCCACCTGGAGCAAAGGAGAATAAAGAACACCAAAGATACAAGGTAATTATGAGCCCAAGAGACAGAAAGGGCCACATAAACCAGGGACTACATTAGCCTGAGCCCAGAAGAACTAGATGGTGCCCAGCTACAACTGATGACTGCCCTGATAGGGAACACAACAGAGAACCCCTTAGGGAGCAGGAGAGCAGTGGGATGCAGACCCCAAATCCTCGTAGAAAGACCAGACTTAATAGTGTGACTGAGGCTAGAAGGACCCCAGAGGTCGTGGTCCCCAGACCTTCTGCTAGCCTAAGGCAGGAACCATTCCCAAAGCCAACTCTTCAGACAGGGATTGGACTGGACTGTAGGATAGAAAATGATACTGGTGAAGAGTGAGCTTCTTGGATCAAGTAGACACATGAGACTATGTGGGCAGCTCCTGTCTGGAGGAGGAATGAGAGGGCAGAGGGGATCAGAAGCTGGCTAAATGGACATGAAAATAGGAAGTTGAGGGAAGGAGTGTGCTGTCTAATTAGGGGGAGATCAACTAGGAGCATACAGCAAGGTGTATATAAATTTTTGTATGAGAGACTTACTTAATTCATAAACTTTCACTTAAAGCACAATAAAAATTTTAAAAAAGAAAGAGAATAAATGGAGTAGTTATAGAACTTTTATATGGAGAGGAAGTCAAGGTAATATCAAGAAATAAAAGACTGGCTTAAATTTCAGAAGATAAAGGAAAATTTCAAGGTAACCACAAAGAAAGTTAATAAACCTACTCATCAAAATAAAAAAGAAAAACATAAAGACTGAGTAAACACAAAACAATAGCAACCAAAGAAATAAAAAGAAAATCCACAAACGAAAAGAACTCAGCACAGAAAATTAAGTGGAACAAAGAAACCATGAATACCACAAAAAAAAAAAAAGGACAACAAAATGACTGCAGTAAACTCGTACATATCGATAACCACACTGAATGTAGATGGCTTAAAATCACCAGTAAAAAACAGACAGTGACACAGTGGATAAAAAAATAATACCCTTCAATGTGCTGTATATGAGAGACATACCTTAAATGCAAAGACATAAACAAACTGAAACTCAAAGGATGGGAAAAAAAATGAAGCAAATGATAACCAAAAAAGAACAGAAGTGGCAATATTAATCTCTGATAAAATAGACGTTAAGGCAAATTCCACCATAAAAGACATGAAGGGACATTATATAAGGATTAAAGGGTCAATCCAACAAGAGGATAACCATAATAAATATATATGCACCCAATGACAGGGTTCCAAAATACATAAAACAAACTCTAACAGCATCAAAAAGAGAAATAGGCAGTTTCACAAAAATAGTAGGAGACTTCAACTTTTGGTGAAGGACAGAACATCTGGAAAGAGACTTAAAAGGAAGATCTAAAAGACAATCCACCAACTCTGCCTCGTAGACATATACAGAACACACCACCCAACAGCAGCAAGGTATACATTGTTTTCCAACTCATACGGAAAATTGTTCAGAATAGACCACTTTTTAGGCTACAAAGCAAGCCTTAACAAAATCCAAAACATCAAAATAATACAAAACATATTCTCTGATCACAACACCATAAAAGTAGAAATCAATAACAGGAATAACAAGGGGAAAAAGTACATGGAAACTGAATAATGCCTTGCTTAAAAACCACTGAGTAATAGAAGAAAACAAAGGTGGAATAAAAATATTCCTAGAATCAAAAGAGAATGAGAGGGGGGCGGAGCCAAGATGGCGGACTAGGCAGACGCTACCTCGGATCCCTCTTACAACAAAGACACGGAAAAACAAGTGAATCGATCACATACATAACAATCTACGAACCCTGAACAACAAACACAGATTTAGAGACGGAGAACGAACTAATACGGGGAAGCAGCGATTGTTTCCAGAGCCTGGAGCCAGCGTACCAGTCAGGTACGGCACAAGCACAGAGAGCTGCTCCACCCCCCTGAACTAACCCCGGGAGGGAGACCAGCCGGTTCCGCGGGCGGCGTGGGACGCAGCCGGTAGGAGAAGTCCCCGGGAGGCAGTGACTGGTCTTGGAGCAGGAAGAGCAGCATCCCAGCCGGGGAACCGTCTTGCCGGGATTTGGACAGGACGCAGGCGGCTTCATTAACATGCGAATAGCCTGAGCCAGAGGGAGAACTCTGATAGGGGTCTGACTGCATTTTTTTTTAGCGGATTTTCTGGAAAAACTAGTTTCCCAGTGATGGCTCGGAGACAACAATCCATATCAAACCACTTAAAGAAGCAGACCATGACAGCTTCTCCAACCCCCCAAACAAAAGAATCAAAATCTTTCCCAAATGAAGATACAATCCTGGAATTATCAGATACAGAATATAAAAAACTAATTTACAGAACACTTAAAGATATCACAAATGAAATTAGGATAACTGCAGAAAAAGCCAAGGAACACACTGATAAAACTGTTGAAGAACTCAAAAAGATTATTCAAGAACATAGTGGAAAAATTAATAAGTTGCAAGAATCCATAGAGAGACAACATGTAGAAATCCAAAAGATTAACAATAAAATTACAGAATTAGACAACGTAATAGGAAGTCAGAGGAGCAGACTCGAGCAATTAGAATGCAGACTGGGACATCTGGAGGACCAGGGAATCAACACCAACATAGCTTGAAAAAAATCAGATAAAAGAATTAAAAAAAATGAAGAAACCCTAAGAATTATGTGGGACTCTATCAAGAAGGATAACCTGCGGATGATTGGAGTCCCAGAACAGGGAGGAGGGACAGAAAACACAGAGAAAATAGTTGAAGAACTCCTGACACAAAACTTCCCTGACATCATGAAAGACGACAGGATATCTATCCAAGATGCTCATCTAACCCCATTTAAGATTGATCCAAAAAGAAAAACACCAAGACATATTATTATCAAACTCACCAAAACCAAAGATAAACAGAAAATTTTAAAAGCAGCCAGGGAGAAAAAAAAGGTTTCCTTCAAGGGAGAATCAATAAGAATAAGTTCAGACTACTCAGCAGAAACCATGCAGGCAAGAAGGGAATGGGACCACATATACAGAACACTGAAGGAGAAAAACTGCCAGCCAAGGATCATATAGCCAGCAAAACTCTCTCTGAAATATGAAGGCGAAATTAAGATATTTACAGACAAACACAAGT
This sequence comes from Elephas maximus indicus, assembly GCF_024166365.1. NCBI lineage: Eukaryota > Metazoa > Chordata > Mammalia > Proboscidea > Elephantidae > Elephas > Elephas maximus. Next base: position 81,235,828 of record NC_064846.1, on the reverse strand, counting down.
TTAGAGAATTTGCAAAAACCAAACCAAAGCTACAAGAAATACTAAAGGATATTGTTTGGTCAGAGAACCAATAATATCAGATATCAGCACAACACAAGGTTACAAAACAGAACGTCCTGATATCAACTCAAATAGGGAAATCACAAAACAAACAAATTAAGATTAATTAAAAAAAATACACATAACAGGGAATCATGGAAGTCAACAGGTAAAAGATCACAATAATCAAAAAGAGGGACTAAATACAGGAGGCATTGAACTGCCATATGGAGAGTGATACAAGGCGATATAGAACAATACAAGTTAGGTTTTTACTTAGAAAAATAGGGGTAAATAATAAGGTAACCACAAAAAGGTATAACAACTCTATAACTCAAGATAAAAGCCAAGAAAAACGTAACAACTCAACTAACATAAAGTCAAACACTATGAAAATGAGGATCTCACAATTTACTAAGAAAAACGCCTCAGCACAAAAAAGTATGTGGAAAAATGAAATGGCCAACAACACACATAAAAAGGCATCAAAATGACAGCACTAAAAACTTATTTATCTATAATTACCCTGAATGTAAATGGACTAAATGCACCAATTAAGAGACAGAGAGTCACAGACTGGATAAAGAAACACGATCCATCTATATGCTGCCTACAAGAGACACACCTTAGACTTAGAGACACAAACAAACTAAAACCCAAAGGATGGAAAAAAGTATATCAAGCAAACAATAAGCAAAAAAGAAGAGGAGTAGCAATATTAATTTCTGACAAAATAGACTTTAGACTTAAATCCACCACAAAGGATAAAGAAGGACACTATATAATGATAAAAGGGACAATTGATCAGGAAGACATAACCATATTAAATATTTATGCACCCAATGACAGGGCTGAAAGATACATAAATCAAATTTTAACAGAATTGAAAAGTGAGATAGATACCTCCACAATTATAGTAGGAGACTTCAACACACCACTTTCGGAGAAGGACAGGACATCCAGTAACAAGCTCAATAGAGACACGGAAGATCTAATTACAACAATCAACCAACCTGACCTCATTGACTTATACAGAACTCTCCACCCAACCGCTGCAAAGTATACTTTTTTTTCTAGCGCACGTGGAACATTCTCTAGAATAGACCACATATTAGGTCATAAAACAAACCTTTGCAGAGTCCAAAACATCGAAATATTACAAAGCATCTTCTCAGACCACAAGGCAATAAAACTAGAGATCAATAACAGAAAAACTAGGGAAAAGAAATCAAATACTTGGAAAATGAACAATACCCACCTGAAAAAAGACTGGGTTATAGAAGACATCAAGGAGGGAATAAGGAAATTCATAGAAAGCAACAAGAATGAAAATACTTCCTATCAAAACCTCTGGGACACAGCAAAAGCAGTGCTCAGAGGCCAATTTATATCGATAAATGCACACATACAAAAAGAAGAAAGAGCCAAAATCAGTGAACTGTGCCTACAACTTGAACAAATAGAAAGTGAGCAACAAAAGAATCCATCAGGCACCAGAAGAAAACAAATAATAAAAATTAGAGCTGAACTAAATGAATTACAGAACAGAAAAACAATTGAAAGAATTAACAAAGCCAAAAGCTGGTTCTTTGAAAAAATTAACAAAATTGATAAACCATTGGCTAGACTGACTAAAGAAATACAGGAAAGGAAACAAATAACCCGAGTAAGAAACGAGAAGGACCACATCACAACAGAACCAAATGAAATTAAAAGAATCATTTCAGATTATTACGAAAAATTGTACTCTAACAAATTTGAAAACCTAGAAGAAATGGATGAATTCCTGGAAAAACACTACCTACCTAAACTAACACATTCAGAAGTAGAACAACTAAATAGACCCATAACAAAAAAAGAGATTGAAACGGTAATCAAAAAACTCCCAACAAAAAAAAGCCCTGGCCCGGACGGCTTCACTGCAGAGTTCTACCAAACTTTCAGAGAAGAGTTAACACCACTACTACTAAAGGTATTCCAAAGCATAGAAAATGACGGAATACTACCCAACTCATTCTATGAAGCCACCATCTCCCTGATACCAAAACCAGGTAAAGACATTACAAAAAAAGAAAATTATAGACCTATATCCCTCATGAACATTGATGCAAAACTCCTCAACAAAATTCTAGCCAATAGAATCCAACAACACATCAAAAAAATAATTCACCCTGATCAAGTGGGATTTATACCAGGTATGCAAGGCTGGTTTAATATCAGAAAAACCATTAATGTAATCCACCACATAAATAAAACAAAAGACAAAAACCACATGATCTTATCAATTGATGCAGAAAAGGCATTTGACAAAGTCCAACACCCATTTATGATAAAAACTCTTACCAAAATAGGAATTGAAGGAAAATTCCTCAACATAATAAAGGGCATCTGTGCAAAGCCAACACCAATATCACTCTAAATGGAGAGAATCTGAAAGCATTTCCCTTGAGAACGGGAACCAGACAAGGATGCCCTTTATCACCACTCTTATTCAACATCGTGCTAGAAGTCCTAGCCAGGGCAATTAGGCTAGACAAAGAAATAAAAGGTATCCGGATTGGCAAGGAAGAAGTAAAGTTATCACTATTTGCAGATGACATGATTATATACACAGAAAACCCTAAGGAATCCTCCAGAAAACTACTGAAACTAATAGAAGAGTTTGGCAGAGTCTCAGGTTATAAAATAAACATACCAAAATCACTTGGCTTCCTCTACACCAACAAAAAGAACACCGAAGAGGAAATCACCAAATCAATACCATTCACAGTAGCCCCCAAGAAGATAAAGATACTTAGGAATAAATCTTACCAAGGATGTAAAAGACCTATACAAAGAAAACTACAAAGCTCTACTACAAGAAATTCAAAAGGACATACTTAAGTGGAAAAACATACCTTGCTCATGGATAGGAAGACTTAACACAGTAAAAATGTCTATTCTACCAAAAGCCATCTATGCATTTAACGCACTTCCGATCCAAATTCCAATGTCATATTTTAAGGGGATAGAGAAACATATCACCCATTTCATATGGAAGGGAAAGAAGCCCCGGATAAGCAAAGCACTACTGAAAAAGAAGAAGAAAGTGGGAGGCCTCACTTTACCTGACTTCAGAACCTATTACACAGCCACAGTAGTCAAAACAGCCTGGTACTGGTACAACAACAGGCACATAGACCAATGGAACAGAATTGAGAACCCAGACATAGATCCATCCAAGTATGAGCAGCTGATATTTGACAAAGGACCAGTGTCAATTAATTGGGGAAAAGATAGCCTTTTTAACAAATGGTGCTGGCATAACTGGATATCCATTTGCAAAAAAATGAAACAGGACCCATACCTCACACCATGCACAAAAACTAACTCCAAGTGGATCAAAGACCTAAACATAAAGACTAAAACGATAAAGACCATGGAAGAAAAAATTGGGACAACCCTAGGAGCCCTAATACAAGGTATAAACAGAATACAAAATATTACCAAAAATGATGAAGAGAAACCCGATAACTGGGAGCTCCTAAAAATCAAACACCTATGCTCATCTAAAGACTTCTCCAAAAGAGTAAAAAGACCACCTACAGATTGGGAAAGAATTTTCAGCTATGACATCTCCGACCAGCGCCTGATCTCTAAAATCTACATGATTCTGTCGAAACTCAACCACAAAAAGACAAACAACCCAATCAAGAAGTGGGCAAAGGATATGAACACACATTTCACTAAAGAAGATACTCAGGCAGCCAACAGATACATGAGAAAATGCTCTCGATCATTAGCCATTAGAGAAAAGCAACTTAAAACTACCATGAGATTCCATCTCACACCAGCAAGGCTGGCATTAATCCAAAAAACACAAAATAATAAATGTTGGAGAGGCTGTGGAGAGATTGGAACTCTCATACACTGCTGGTGGGAATGTAAAATGGTACAACCACTTTGGAAATCTATCTGGCGTTATCTTAAACAGTTAGAAATAGAACTACCATACAACCCAGAAATCCCACTCCTCGGAATATACCCTAGAGATACAAGAGCCTTCATACAAACAGATATATGCACACCCCTGTTCATTGCAGCTCTGTTTACAATAGCAAAAAGTTGGAAGCAACCAAGGTGTCCATCAACGGATGAATGGGTAAATAAATTGTGGTATATTCACACAATGGAATACTACGCATCGATAAAGAACACTGACGAATCTGTGAAACATTTCATAATATGGAGGAACCTGGAAGGCATTATGCTGAGCGAAATTAATCAGAGGCAAAAGGACAAATATTGTATAAGACCACTATTATAAGATCTTGAGAAATAGTAAACCTGAGAAGAACACATACTTTTGTGGTTACGAGGGGGGGAGGGAGGGAGGGTGGGAGACGGTTTTTTTATTGATTAATCAGTAGATAAGAACTGCTTTAGGTGACGGGAAAGACAACACTCAATACATGGAAGGTCAGCTCAATTGGACTGGACCAAAAGCAAAGAAGTTTCCGGGATAAAATGAATGCTTCAAAGGTCAGCGGAGCAAGTGCGGGGGTCTGGGGAACATGGTTTGCGGGGACTTCTAAGTCAATTGGCAAAATAATTCTATTATGAAATCATTCTGCATCCCACTTTGAAATGTGGCATCTGGGGTCTTAAATGCTAACAAGCGGCCATCTAAGATGCATCAATTGGTCTCAACCCACCTGGAGCAAAGGAAAATGAAGAACACCAAGGCCACACGGCAACTAAGAGCCCAAGAGACAGAAAGGGCCACATGAACCAGAGACCTACATCATCTTGAGACCAGAAGAACTAGTTGGTGCCCGGCCACAATCGATGACTGCCCTGACAGGGAGCACAGCAGAGGACCCCTGAGGGAGCAGGAGATCAGTGGGATACAGACCCCAAATTCTCATAAAAAGACCAAACTTAATGGTCTGTCTGAGACTAGAGGAATCCCGGCGGCCATGGTCCCCAGACCTTCTGTTGGCACAGGACAGGAACCATCCCCGAAGACAACTCATCAGACATGAAAGGGACTGGTCAGCGGGTGGGAGAGAGACGCTGATGAAGAGTGAGCTAATTATATCAGGTGGACACTTGAGATTGTGTTGGCAACTCTTGTCTGGAGGGGGGATGGGAGGATAGAGAGAGGGAAGCTGGCAAAATTGTCAAGAAAGGAGAGACTGAAAGGGCTGACTCAAGAGGGGGAGAGCAAGTGGGAGTAGGGAGTGAGATGTATGTAAACTTATATGTGACAGACTGATTGGATTTGTAAACGTTCACTTGAAGCTTAATAAAAGTTATTTAAAAAAAAAAAAAAAGGGAATGAGAACAAATCTTACCAAAATCTTTGATACAGAGCAAAAGCAGCATTCAGAGGGTCAATTTACATCAGTAAACACACATATCAAAAAAGAAGGGCCAAAATAAAAACATTAACCCTACAACTTGAACAAATAGAAAGAGAGCAGCAAAAAGGAGCCCACAATCACCAGAAGAAAGGACATAATAAAGATTAGAGCAAATAAAGGAAATAGAGAACAAAAAACAATAGAAAGAATCAACATGACAAGAAGGTGGTTCTTTGAAAGAATCACCAAAATCAAGAAACCACTGGCCAAATTGACAATAGAAAAGCAGAGGAGGAAGAAAATAACAAAAATTAAAAAAATGAGGGGGTGCCCTTACAACAGAAGCAACTGAAATAAAACAGTTCATAACAGAATGTATGAAAAATTGTACTCCAACAAATTTAAAAACCGAGAAGAAAAGGGCAAATTCCTAGAAACACACTACCTACCTAAACTAACAAAAACTGAGGTAGAAAAACTGAACAGACCCATAACAAAAGAAGATATTGTACAGGTAATAAAACAGAGCAAACAAACAAACAAAACCACCCTGACCTGGACAGCTTCATTGGAAAATTCTACCACTATTCAGAGAAGAGCTTGCACCAAACACTACTCAAACTATTTCGAAGTATAGAAAAGGAAGGAATACTCCCTGAATTCATTGTATGAATCCAACATAACCCTGTTACCAAAGCCATGCAAAGACACTACAAAAATGAAAATTACAGACCAATATCCCTCATGAATACAGATGTAAAATTCTAGCCAATAGAATTCAACAACGTTTAAAAAAAACAATAATATATCCCAACCAAGTGGGATTCATACCAGATATGCAAGGATGGTTCAACATTAGAAAATCAATTAACAATCAACCACATAAATAAAAGAATCACATGATCATCTCAATCGATGAAGAAAAGGCATTTGATAAAGTCCAACACCCATTCCTAATACAAACTCTTAGCAAAATCAGAATAGAAGGGAAATTCCTGAACTTAATAAAGGACATTTATACAAAACCAACAGCCAACATTATTCTTAATGGAGAGAGTTTGAAAACAATCTTGAGATTGGGAACCAGACAAGGATGCCCTTTATCACCACTCTTAAAAAAAAAAAAAAAAAATTTTTTTTTTTTATTTAACGTTGTGTTGGAAGTTCTAGCTGGGGCAATAAGGCAAGATAAAGAAATAAAGGGCACCCAAACTGGTAAGGAAGAAGTAAAACTATCCCTGTTCACAGTTGATATGATCCTCTACTAGAAAACTCTAAAGATTCAACAAGAAAGCTACTGAAGCTAATAGAAGGATTCAGCAAAGTAGCAGGATACAAGATCAACTTTCAAAAATCAGCTGGATTCCTCTACACTAAGAAAGAGAACTTCACAAAGGAAATCAGGAAAACAAAAGTATTTAATTAATGCCCAAAAGATAAAATACTTGGGAATAAATCTAACCAGGGACATAAAAGACCTATAAAAGGAAAACTACAAAACACTACTGCTAGTAACCAAGAGACCTACAAAAGCAGAAAAATATACAATGCTCATGGATAGGAAGACTCAACATTGTGAAAATGTCAATTCTACCTGAAGCAATCTACAGATATAATGCAATGCTGATCCAAATTCCATCAACATTCTTTCACAAAATGGCAAAACTAATCTCCAACTTCATATGAAAGGAAAGAGGCCAAGTATAAGTAAAATATTATTGAAGGAGAACAAAGTAAGAGGCCTCACCCTTACCTGATCTCAGAAACTTCCATACAGCCACAATAGTCAAAACCACCTGGTACTGGTACAATAACAAACACATACACCAGTGGAACAGAACTGAGAATTCAAATGTAAACCCAACCGCTTATGGACAGCTGATTTTTGACAAAGGACCAAAGCCCATTAAATGCAGAAAAGACAGGCTCTTTAACAAATGGCACTAGCAAAACGGGTTGTCCATTTGTAAAAAAATGAAACAGGACCCATACCTCACACCATACAGAAAAACTAACTCAAAATGGATCAAAGACTTAAATATAAAACATAAAACTATAACAACCAAGGAAGAAAAAATAGGAACAATGCTGTTGTTGTTGTTGTTCTTAAGTGCTGTCGAGTCAGTTCTGACTCGTTAACACCCTATGTACAACAGAACGGAACAACGCTGGTCCGGCGCATCCCCACAATCCTTGTTATGCTTGAGCTCATTGTAGCAGCCACTGTATCAATCCATCTCATCGAGGGTCTTCCTCTTTTTCGCTGGCCCTCTCCTTTAACGAACATGATGTCCTTCTCCAGGACTGGTGCTTCCCCCCTTCTAAGGAACATTCTGGCTGTACTTCTTCCAAGACAGATTTGTTCGTTCCACTGGCAGTGCATGGTATATTCAATATTCTTAGCCAACACCGTAATTCAAAGGCATAAATTCTTTGTTCTTCCTTATTCATTGTTTAGCTTTTGCATGCGGATGAGGTGATTGAAAACACCATGGCTTGGGTCAGGCGTTCTCGAAATAACATCTTTGCTTTTCAATACTTTAAAGAGGTCTTTTGCAACAGATTTGTTCAATGTAAAACCTAAAACCATAAAGATCTTGGAAGAAAAAATAGGGACAATGCTAGGGTCCCTAATATGTGGCATAAATAGAATACCAATCATAACCCAAAATGCACAAGCAATAGAACATGAATTAGAAAAATGAAGACTGCTGTGATTGCTATTTTATGTAAGGCAGATTTGACAGTGGGAACTGCCCTAACTGAATTAGGACACATAACTACAATGGGGCTGATTGGACCCAGTGGTAGTAGGGGCTAAGTGGCTGCACTCTATCCACAATGACAAGGTGGGCGTGGTTAACATAATGGACAGCAGAGTCAAAGCAGTAATCAGAATAGTCTGACCCGTATGGACTTATGGCATTGTCTACTTAGTCATGGTGTCCCTAGGAGTGAAATAGACAGGAAATCTACTAAATATTTACTTGATCTGTGCAAGCAGGAGAATTCTAGGTCAGTTGAACAGCAGTCCAACTTGAGTTGCCAGAATAGGGAGTCATGGACCCTCGATCAATTCCCAGACTTGAGAGAGTTTACAGACCCACAACCACTTGAATGATGGGGAGGCCAGATCCCCTTGAGGAAGACTCCACTACACTGCCAAAAACTTATGCTGTTAATCTTTCTCCCAGCCTTCCCCAAAGGAATCTAGGGCCTTTTACTAGAATGACTGTTCACTGCAGAAAAGGAATAATCAGACTTTTCAGGGATTACTGGATACTGGCTCTGAACTGATTCAAATTCCAGGAGGCCCAAAATGTCATTGTGGTCCACCAATCAGAGTGGGAGCATGTGGAGGTCAGATTATTAATGGAGTCTTCGCTTACGTCCACCTCACAGTAGGTCCAGTGGGTCCCAAACCCTTCCTGTAGTGATTTCCCCGGTTCCAAAACGCATAATTAGAATAGATATACTCAGCAACTGGCAAAACACCCACAAGGATTCCTGAAAAGTGGAGGAAAGGCTATTATGGTAGGAAAACCAAGTGTCATCCATTAGAACTGCCCCTACCTAGGAAAATCTTAAGCCAAAAGCAATTCTGCATTCCCAGAGAAACTGCAGATATTACCGCCACTATCAAGGACTTGAAGGATGCAGGGTGGTAATTCCCACCACATCCCCATTCAACTCACCTATTTGGCCTGTGAAAAAACAGGTGGATCTTGGAGAATGACAGTGGATTATCCAAAACTTAACCAAGTGGTGACTCCAATTGCAGATGCTGTTCCAGATGTAGTTTCATTGCTTGAGCAAATTAATACAACTCCTGGTGCCTTGTATGCAGCTATTGATCTGGCTAATGCCTTTTTCTCCATACCTGTTTTGAAGGACCACCAGAAGCAGTTTGCCTTCATCTGGCAAGGCCAGCAATACACCTTCTTTGTCCTACCTCAGAGTTACATCAATTCTCCAGCCCTATGTCATAATTTGGAAACCCTGGTGATATAGTGGTTAAGAGCTATGGCTGCTAACCAAAAGGTCAGCAGTTCGAATGCACCAGGCAGTTCTCAGAAACCCTATGGGACAGCTCTACTCTGTCCTACAGGGTCGCTATGAGTTGGAATCAACTAGATAGCAATGTGTTTGATTTTTTTTTTTAATGTCATAATTTAGTCAACAGGGAACTTGATTGTCTTTTCCTTCCACACCGGTCCATTACATTGATGACATTATGCTGATTAGACCTAGTAAGGACTAAGTGTCAATGACTCTGGACTTATTGGCAAAACATTTACATGCTAGAGGTGGAAAATTAGTCCAACAAAAATCCAGAAGCCTTCCACCTTAGTGAAATTTCTTGGGGTCCAGTGGTGTGGGCCATGTTGAGATATTCCTTCTAAAGTGAAGGATAAGTTGTTGCATCTGGCCCCTCCCTCAACTAAAAAGAGGACACAATGCCTAGTGGGCCTCTTTGGATATTGGAGTCAACATATCCCTAATTTGGGTGTACTACTTTGGCCTATTTATCAAGTGACTCGAATAACTGCTAGTTTTGAACGGAATTCAGAAAGAGAAGGCTCTGCAACGGGTTCAGGCTGCCGTGCAAGCAGCTCTGCCACTTGGACCATATGATCTGGCTGATCCAATGGTGCTTGAAGTCTCAGTGGCAGATAGATATACTGTTTGGTGTCTTTGACAGTCCCCTATTTGTGAATCACAGCGCGGACTCCTAGGATTTTGGAGCAAAGCCCTGCCATCCTCTGCAGATAACTACTCTCCTTTTGAGAAACAGCTTTTGGCTTGTTACTGGGCCTTAGTAGATACTGAATGCTTAACCATGGGCCACCAGTCACCATGCAGCCTGATCTGGCCATCATGAACTGGGTGTTGTCCGACCCACAAAGCCATAATGTTGGACATGCACAGCAGCACTCCATCATTAAATGGAAATTGTATATAGGAGATTGGGCCCAAGTAGGACCTGAAGGCATAAGTAAGTTGTATGAGGATGTGGCCTAAATGCCCATGGGCTCCACTCCTGTCACACTATCTTCCATCTCCAAGTCTGCACCTATGGCTTCCCAAGTCTGCACCTATGGTTCCTTATGATCAGTTGACTGAGGAAGAGAAAACTTGTGTCTGGTTTACAGATGGTTCTGTGCAATATGCAGGCACCACTCAAAAGTGGGCATCGGCAGCACTATAGCACCTTTCTGGGACCTCCCTGAAGGACAGTGGTGAAGGAAAATCCTCCCAATGGGCAGAACTTTGAGCAGTGCATGTGGTTGTTCACTTTGCTTAGAAGGAGAAATGGCCAGATGTGCAATTGTATACTGATTCATGGGCTGTGGCCAATGATTTGGCTGGAAGGTAAGGGACTTTTAAGGAACAACATTGGAAAATTGGAGATAAGGATTTATGGGGAAGAGGTAGGTGGATAGACTTCTCTGAATGGGCCAAAGAATTGAAGATATTTGTGTCTCATGTGAATGCTCATCAAAAGGTAACCTCAGCAGAGGAAGATTTTTAACAATCAAGTGGATAGGACGAAGTTTTCCGTGGAAACCAGTCATCTTCTTTCCCCAGTCACTCCCGCCATAGCCCAATGGGATCATGAAGAATGTGGCCATAGCGGCAGGGATGCAGATTATGTATGGGCTCAGCAACATGGACTTCCACTCACCAAGGCTGACTTGGCTACGGCCACTGCCCAATCTGCCAGCAGCAGAAACCAACACTGAGTCCCCGATACAGCATCATTTCTCGAGGCGGAAACTTGTTAGACACATCCAAACACCTTGAGGGACCTAGTTTCTAGGGAAGAGGGCTGGGGACTATGGTTTTGGGGAACATCTAGGTCAATTGACAAAACATAGTGCATAAATAAAATGTTCTACCTAATACTTCAGTGAGTACTGTCTGGGGTCTTAAAAGCTTGTGAGATGCCATCTAAGATACCTCTATTGGTCCCATCTTGTCTGGAGCAAAAGAGAATGAAGAGAACCAAAGACACAATGAAAATATCAGTCCAAAAGACTAATGGACCACATGAACACAACATCCTCCAGCCTGAGCCCAGAAGAACTAGAACTAGATGGTGCCTGGCTACCGCCACTGACAGTATGACAGGGATCACAATAAAGAGTCCCATACAGAGCAGAAGAAAAATGTAGAACAAAATTCCAATCCACAAAAAAAGGCCAGACTCACTGGTCTGACAGAGACTCGAGGGACCCCCGAAACTATGGCCCCTGGACACCCTGCTGATTCAGAACTGAAGCCACTCCTGAGGTCCACCTTTCAGCCAAAGAATAGACAGGCCTATAAAACAAAGAAGAACCCACGTGAAGAACGTGCTTCTTAGTTCAATTAAGTAGCCAAGACCAAATTGGCAACACTTGCCCAAAAACAAAGATGAGAAGGTGGGAAATGACAGGAAAACTTGACAAACGGACACGGGGAACCCAGGGTGCAAAGCGAAAGGGAGAGAGTGCTGATATATTACAGGGATTGCAACCAACGTTACAAAAAAAATTTGTGTATAAATTTTTGAAAGAGAAAATGATTTCTGCTGTAACTTTCACTTGAAGCACAATAAAATTAAAATAAAATCACCATTTTATTGGCATCATTTTTTCTATTGAAAGAAACACATGTAGCAGAACAGGTCTATATAATCATTTACAAGTAATACAACATGAATGCTTCAAAAAAAATTTCTGCAGTCATTCATTGACAGGAAACGGCCTGAAATTCAAGTTGGATTCAGAAGAGGCGTGCAATGAGGGATATCATTGCTGATGTCAGATGATCTTGGCCGAAAACAGAGAATACCAGAAAGATGTTTACCTGTGTTTTATTGACTATGCAAAGGTATTTGACAGTGTGGGTCATAACAAATTGTGGATAACATCATAAAAAGTGGAAATTCCAGAAGGCTTAATTGTGCTCATGTGGAACCTGTACATGGATCAAGAGGCAGTCATTTGAACAGAACAAGGGAATATTGCATGGATTAAATTCGGAAAAGTTGTGTGACAAGATTGTAACCTTTCACCTTAATTATTCAACCTGTATGTTAAGCAAATAATCTGAGAAGCTGGGCTATATAAATAAGAAGTCAACCTCAGGATTCAGGAAGTCTAATTAACAACCTGCAAGATGCAGATGACACAACCTTGAAGATGACTTGAAGCACTTAATGATGAAGCTCAAAGACTACAGCCTTCAGTATGGATTACATCTGAGGATAAAACAAAAATCCTCACAACTAGACCAGTAAACAGCATCATGATAAATGGTTACAGAATTGAAGTTGTCAAGTATTTCATTCTACTTGGATCAACAATCGATGCCCATGGAAGCAGCAGTCAAGAAATCAAAGGACATATTGCACTGTGAAAATTTACTGAAAAAGCCCTTTTTAGACTGTTAAAAAGCAAATATGTCACCTTGATGACTAAGATGCACCTCACACAAGCCAGGGTGTTTTCCCTCACTTCATAGGCATATGAAAGCTGGACAATGAAAAAGAAGATTTAAGGAGAACTGATACAAATTTAAAACACAGTACTGGTGAGCAGTATTGATTAAACCATAGACTTCCAGAAGAACAAGCATATCTGTCTTGGAGGAAGTACAGCCATTATGCCCCTTAGAAGTGAGGTTGGTGAGGCTTCGTTCACGGTGCTTGCTTTGGGCACATCATGAAGAAGACCAATCACTAGAAAAAAAAAATTTAAAAAGGGCATCATATTTAGTAGAGGTCAGTGAAAATGAGGGAAACCCCTTCATGAGATGGATTGACATGGTGGCTACAACTATAGGTTCAAACATACCAAAGATTGTGAGGATGGTGCTGGACTGGGCAATGTTATACATAAGGTCACTGTGAGTTGGAACTAACTTGACAGAAACTAAGAACAACAACAAACAACATAAACCAACTAGACCTAACAAAAAACTATACAAATGATTCACCTAACAACAGCAGAATACACATTCTTCTCAAGTGCACATGGATCATTCTCCAGGATAGACCATATGTGAGGCCACACATAAAGTCTTAATACATTTTTTATAGTTTATTTTATTTTTCTTATTTTTGCTGAAAATATACAGAGCAGAACATGCACAAATTCAACAGTTTCTACATGTACAATTCAGCGACATTGACTACATTTTTCAAGTTGTGCAAACACTCTTACCCTCCTTTTTCAAGTTGTTACTTTCTCACTAACATAAACTCACTGCTCCCTAAGTTTCCTATCCAATCTTTCAAGTTGCTGTTGTCGGTTTGATCCCATATAGATAGATCTTAATAGAGTACAATGCTCAAGGCAGACATTCTTTACTAGTTAAGCGAAAGTATTGCTTTTTTTTTATTGTTTGGTTTTAAGAAGACTTCAGGAGATATTTCTGGTTTAAAGTTTAAAGATTATCTCAGGGCAATAGTTTTAGGGATTCATCCAGCTTCCATGACTCCAGAAATTCTGGAGTCCATCAGAATTGGAAATTCTTCTCTGCATTTTCCCCCTTTTGATCAGGATTTTTCTATAGAATCTTTGATCAAAATATTCTGTAATGGTAGCCTGGCACCATCCAGATCTTTGGGTCTCATGGCAAAGGAGGTAGCTGTTCATGGAGGCAATTAGCCACGCATTCCATTTTTTTCCCCTATTTCTGACTTTCTTTCTTCCTGTGTTGCTCCAGATGAATACAGAAAAATTGTTGTGCCTTGAAGGGCTGCTTGCAAGATTTTAAGACCCGAGGCACTACGTAATGAACTAGGAGACAGAGCAGAAGCATTGAACATGTTATTAGGCCAATCAACTGGGCTGCCCCATAAAGCCATGACCCTAAACCTCCAAAGCTAGGAACCAAATCTCATGAGGTGTTTGGTTGTAGATAATCAGCCTCAGCAGCTACTCTTTGTTTATTTTTTGTCATTGTTGTAAATATATCTATCACACAACATTTTCCAATTTGACTTTTTACAGGTGTGCAACATATTGACAGCACTTGCATTAATCAGCTGTGCAGACCTACCATTAATCAGTGCAATTTTCCGTCACTGTAAATGGAAACTCAGTACTGCATAAACAGTAACCTCCCCTTTCTACTCCTTCTCGCCCCTGGTAAACACTAATAAACTTCAGTCCCTGTACATTTGCCTGTTCCTGTCTTTTTACACAAGTGAGGTCATACAATATTTGTTCTTTTGTGATTGACTTATTTTATTATTATTATTATCATAATGTCTTCAAACTCCGTCCATATTGTAGCATGTATCAAGATTTAATTTCTCTTACTGGCTGAGTAGTAGCCCATTGTATGTACATACCATGTTTTGTTTAGCCATTCCTCCATTGATGGGAATTTATGTTATTTCCACATTTTGGCTATTGTGAACAGTGCTGCAATGGACATTGGTGTACAAGTACCTATTTAAATCTCTGCTTTCATGTCTTTTGGGTGTATACCTAGGAGTGGAATTGCTTAGTCATGTGATAGTTTTATTTTTATTTTGAGGAACCATCACACTGTTTTCCACAACAGCTATACCATTTTGCATTCCCAAGTGCAATGGACAAGGTTTCCAATTTCTCCACATCCTAGCCAACATTTCTTTCTTTTTTTTTTTTTTTTAACTCTTAGCCATCTTAGTGGGAGTGAGATGGTATCTCATCGTGGTTTTGATTTGTATCTCTCTGATGGCTAATGAGGCTGAGCATTTTTCCATGTCTTTGTTGGCCATTTAAATATCCTCTTTGGTGAAATATCTATTCAAGTTTTCTTGTCCATTTTATGATTGAGTTTTTTGTCTTTTTGTTAAGTTGTTAAAGTTTTATATATATTTTGGCTATTAGAATCTTATCTGGTATATGGTTAATAAATTTAAGAACACTGAAATAATTTACAGTGTCTCCTTTGACCACAATGGACTGCAGCTAGAAATAAATTACAGAAGTAAAACTGGAAATTTTATTTATATGTAGAAATTAAACAACACATTCTTAAAGACCAAAGGGATCAAATAAAAGAATCACTAGGGAAATTAGAAAATACTTAGAGACAAATGACACTGAAAACACAGCATACCAAAACTTATGGAATCCAACAAAGGCAGTGCTCTGTGGGAAATTTATAGCTATAAATGCCTACATTGAAAAAAAGAAAGATCTCAAGTCAGTAACATAACTTTACTCATCGAAGAACTAGAAAAAGAAAATCAGATTAAGCCCAATCTATCAGAAAAATGGAAATAATAAAAAATTAGAGTAGAGATAAATGAAACAGTGAGCAGAAAATCAAAAAAGAGACTCAATAATACTAAAAGTTAGTTCTTTATAAAGATCAACAAAATCTACAAATCTTTAGCTAGACTGATAAATATTAAAAGAGAGAAGGTGACAATAACTAACAAAAGATGAAAGTGAGACCATTACTTCCAATCTTACCTGTTGCCCTCGAGTTGATTCCAGCTCTTAGTGACCCTACAGGACAGAATAGAACTGCTCCATAGGGTTTCCAAGGCTGTACATCTTTATGGAAGCAGACGGCCACATCTTTCTCCTGCAACTACCAGCCTTACAGAAATAAAAAGGATTATAAGAGAATATTGCAAACAATCATACACTAACAATTTAGATAACCTTGATGAAATGGACAAATCCCTGGAAACACACAAATTACCTATACTAATTCAAGAAGGAAAAGAATATCTCAACAGACCTATGAGAAATAATGAGATTTAATTAGCAACCAAAACTCTAGGACTAGATGACTTCAAATTATAACAAACATTTAAAAAAGAAGTAAAACACATCATTCTCAAAATCCTCCAAAAAATTGAAGAGGAAGAAACAGTTCCTAACTCATTTAATGAGGCCAATGTTATCCTCATACTAAACCAGGCAAATACACTAAAAATAAAGAAAACTGCACACCAATATCCCTCATGAATACAGACGCAAAAAATGTCAACAAAAAACTACTAAACTGAACCCAACAGCATATAACAAGTATTATACACCATAACCAAGTGGGATTTATCCCAGACATGCATGGTTGGTTCAACAAAGAAAATCAATTAATATAATACACCATAGTAATAGAATGAAGAAAAAATGCATGAGCATCTCAATTAACACAGAAAATGTATTTGAAAAATTCCAATACCCTTTAGTGATTAAAAAAAAAAAGTCAGAAAGTGAGGAACGGAAAGAAACTTCAACATGATAAAGGTAAAGGGCATTTATGAAAACCTCACAGTTAACACACTCTATGGTGAAAAAATGAATGCGTTCCCCCTAAATTCAGGAAAAAGACAAGGCTGCCTACTTTCACCACTGATATTCAACATTATACTGGAAGTTAGAGCCAGAGCGACTAGGAAAGAAAAAAGATATAAAAGGAATTTGAATTGGAAAGGAAGGAGTAAAACTATCTCAATTTGCAGATAACATTATCCTACACATAAAGAATCCCATAGAATCCACGATACAGCTGCTAGAGCTAATAAATGAATTCAGCAATCTTGCAGGGTACAAGATCAACACAGAAGTCATTTGTGTTTCTACACACCAGTAATGAACAATCTGGAAAGGAAATTAAGAAAACAATGCCATTTACAGTGGCATCTAACATAACAAAGTACCTAGTAATAAATTGCACCAAGGAGGTAAAATACTTATACTTTGAAAATTACAAAAGTTTGGTGAAAGAAATTAAAGAAGGCGTAAATAAATGGAGAAAATATTGAAGTTGTCAAGGATTTCATTTTACTTGGATCCACAATGAATGCCCGTGGAAGCAGCAACCAAGAAATCAAATGACATATTGCATTGGGCAAATCTGCTGCAAAAGACCTCTTTAAAGTGTTTAAAAGCAAAGACGTCACTTTGAGGACTAAGGTGCCTTACTAAAGCCAAGGTTTTTTCAAAAGCCTCATATGCATGGAAAAGCTGAACAATAAGGAAGACCAATGAAGAACTGATGACTTTGAATTATGGTGTTGGCGAAGAATATCGCATACACCGTGGACTGCAAGAATGAACAAATTCTGTCTTGGAAGATGTACAGCCAGAATGCTCCTTAGAAGAGAAGATGGCAAGACTTTGTCTCGTGTACTTTGGACATGTTATCAGGAGGGACAAGTCCTTGGAGAAGGACATCATGCTTTGTAAAGTAGAGGGTCAGTGAAAAAGAGGAAGACCCTCAAAGAGATGGATTGACACAGTGACTGCAACATTGGGCTCAAACATAGCAGTGACTGTGAGGATGGCACAGGACTGTGCAGTGATTTGTTCTGTTGTACTAGGCTCACTATGAGTTGGGGCCAACTAGATGGTACCTAACAACAACAAATAAATGGAAAGACACCCTGCACTCATGGATTGAAAGACTTAATGTTGTTAAGATGTCAATACTACCCAAAGTGATCTACATATTCAGAAGAATCTTTATCAAAATCTCAACAATTTTTTTCTCAGAAATAGAAAAGCCAATTTTTAAGATTTGCAAGAATCCCCAGATAGCCATAATAATGTTTACAATGAACAAAGTTGGAAGATTCACACTTGCCGATTTCAAAACTTACTGCAAAGCTAAAATAATCAAAACAATGTGGTACTGGTATAAGGATAGACATATAAACCAGTGAAATAGATTTGAGAGTTCAAAAATAACACGTATGTCTATATTTAATTAATTTTGACAAGAATATCAAGCCTATTCAATGGCGTTAGTTTAATCTCTGCAAAAAATGGTGCTGGGACAACTGGAATACCACATGCAGAACTTTGAAGTTGGACCCCTACCTCTCACCATATACAAAAATTAATTGAAAATGTATAGACCGCCTAAATACGAGGGACACAACAATAAAACTCTCATTAAAAAAAAAAACTCTACTATTAAATCTTCAAGATCTTGTATTTGGCAATGGATTGTTAGATATGACACCAAAAGCATGAGCAACAAAAGAAAAAAAATAACTTATCAAAATATATCGTACCGGATCAAAATTAAAAACTTTTGTACATTAAAGGACATTATCAAACGTTTGGAAATTATATATTTTATAAAAGCTTCCCACCCCTCCCAGTGCCGTCAAGTCGATTATCCAGAATATATAAAGAACTCTTACAACACAACAACAAAACCACCAAGAGGCAAATAAAAAAATGGGTTAAAGACTTGAATAGATACTTCTCCAAAAAGGTATACAAATGGCCAATAAGCACATGAAAAGGTGTTCAACCTCATAGGCCATTAGGGAAATACAAATCAAAACTTCAGTGAGATACCAATTTACACCCCCTGAAATGCTATCAATAATATTGGAAAATAACAAGTGTTAGCAAGGATGTGGAGAATTGAAACCCTTGTGCTTTGCTGGTGGAATGTACAATGGCACAACTGAGAAAAGCAGTTTGGAAGTTCCTCAAAAAGTTAAATAGAATTATACAGGACCCAGTAATCCCACTCCTAGGTGTATACCCAAGAGACTTGAAAGCAGGGACTCAAACAGATATATGTACACCGCTGTTCATTACAACATTACTCACTATAGGCAAAAGGTGGAAACAACCTAAGTGTCCTTCAACAGATGAATGGATAAACAAGTGGTGGCAAATACAAACAATGGAATATTTTTCAGTCTTATGAGGGAATGAAATTCTAACACATGCTACAACATGGGTGAACCTTAAAAACATTACACTAAGTGAAAAAAGCCAATCTTAAATGGACAAGTATTGTATGATCCTGCTTATATGAAATATCTAAAATATGTAAATTTATAGAGACAGAAAGCAGACTAGAGGTTACCAGGGTCTTGCGGGATGGGGGGGTGCCGGGGGGAAAGGGGAGTTATTTTTTAATGGGTACAGAGATTCTGTTTTGGGTGATGAAAAAGTTTTGGAAATAGATGATGGTAATGGTTGCACAACATTGTGAATGCAATTATTGCCACTGAGAATTGTATACTTAAAAACGATTAAAGTGGCAAATTTTGTTATACATATTTTACAATAAACAATAATAAATACTGTTTTCTGATTAATATATATTTATTATAGAAGAAATACAAAATAAAGACTATCATAGCAAAAATTGGTAACTTTTTGCTATGTATCTTTCGTGTGTGTGTGTATTTGTGCATAACCAAATTTGAATTATATTCAAATCCTGTTTTAATACCTTTTCACTCAAAGTAAAGTGAATTTTTTCCACAACATAACTACTAAAGACGGCATGTTATTCAATTGTATAGCTTATGATAATTTAATCAATCCCCTGTTTTTGGACATGTTGGTTGTCTTCAATCTTTTCTTATATTATTTTTATGAAATGAATCCCTTTATACAAAAATGTCTGTTCAAACCCTGTATTATTTATAACAAATTGAAATTGTAATTGCTGGGTCAAAGTTTATACTCATTTGGAAGACTTTGTATATGTATTATCAAATTTATCTTCAGAAAAATTTTGACAATTTACAATGTCACCAGCAGTAGAGTCTCTCATTGCACCTTTTCTGACTCTGAATATTATTATTATAAATTTCTTTATTGATAAAGGGAAAATAGCACCTCATTTTAACTTGCATTTCTTAGATTACTGTGATTTTAAAGAAATTTCTTCTCTTGTGAATTGTGTGTTCATGGCCTCAGCTTATTTATATAAAAAATTAGATTTTAGCCTTTTTCTTATTGGCTTGCAAGAACTCTGCCTTCTGTAGTACAGACATTAATGCTTTACCTATAATATATGTTGCAAATATTTTTTCCGGTTTGTTATTTGCATTTTGTTTACCATGTTATCAAATCCATTAATCATTTCCCCATTTTTGTTTTAATAAATAGAAATACCTTCACTGTTATAGATCAAATAATAATTCATTTATATTTTCTTTGATATTCTATAGTTCCAAATTTTATATTTAATGCTTACATTTAATTAAAATTTATTTTGGTGTATGATAGGAGGTAGTAATTAAAACTATTTTTTCCAAATAATTATCATAACATTTCTTGAATAATTTGTCCACCTTTTCTCCATACATCATTTAGAAAGCACTTTAAAAATCTCTTGTGCACTGAGCTCTTTAGAATTTTATTCTGGTTTTACAGTTTTATTTTGGTCTTACAATGCCTCTTTGAAGTGGGTATTACATCCTTAATTTACTTGGGACAAAAGTCAGTCTCAGACAGGTTAACTTACTTGACTAAGGCTACATAGCCCATTAGTGATATAGCCCCAAATGGAAACCTAAAGGTTTTATTAAGACCCACATTATTTTTGCCTCTGAACTATGGTAAAAGATCAGACATTTCAAACAGTATTTGAAGGAAACTATTAATTTAAATCACTGAAATGGTTTTTTGTTCATATTTAGCAGACTCTATTTTTTTTTATAAACATGTACTACCAAAACATATAGCTCATGATCAATCTTAACATAGAACTATCAATTTTAAATGCATATTTTCAGTTCAAAACTTTTTAAACCAGTTACATCTTTGTACAGCAGTGATAAATCCTTTTACTGTGTATGTAATGAAAGGATATGTGATATGCCATCTACGCCCCAATATCTCATATGTACATATTTAAATAGTCTTTGGTTTTAAGAAGATGAGCTTAAAAAAATATTGTTTGGTTGTATGTTATGTGTCCTGATGCCACCTGAAATTACTCTTAGATGTTTTGTAGCTCTGGATTTTGAATACATAATTCAGGGTTCATAAGAAATTGGGCATTCAAACAAGGCATTTTCATTCTGAGGAATGATACTTTTTTTCCTGAAATTCCTAAGGCTGGGATCTGCAAATCATACAGCCCCAACTTTGCTGTAATGATTTTTCTGTGTTGGCTGACCATAAGATTGCAGACCTTATTGCAATGGTCACTGAAGTGCAAAGGTTGAAAGAAGAAAATTCAGTGTCCAAATCCCCCTCCCCTCAAAGCAGCATGACACTTTTTCATATGTTCTCCCTTGCACACGGAGGAAGCAGATCCAGGATTAACCTCCTATATAAAACGCCTGGTTTTTCTCAGCTGCTAACACATTTTTTTCTTTTTAGCAAATCTCCTGCTACCCCCAACCTCCTAAAAAGCCAAGGAAGCATTCCATTATACCCACTGCCACTAGCTTAATTTTGCCAGCAATATTATTTAACATAAACTGTCTCTAAGGGTTTACATTTGAGCCCTAGAAACTTCTGCAAATTTAGCTCAGAAGATTGACTCAGAAGTTAGAGGAAAAGTAACTTTAAAATTAAAGAGAAATTTACATGTAATAATTATTTGGAGTTAAGCATTCAACTTTATGGTTAAAATGGGATCAGTTGGAAAGCTGTTCAATGAACTGTCTGGGAAGATATTCCAGGAAAGATTTCTATACCCACTTTTTATTACACACGATCTGCTTTTAAACTTTTTAATATCTAATTCATTATTAAGAAATGATGATTTACTTTAAAGCCATTCATATTTTTTTCTCTCAAGTAGGATATTATGCTGTTGAGGTTATCCCCTTGTCCAAACATTATTGATGGTTATCCATTAGAGACAGTGATTATTGTTTCTTTTGATTCCTATCCTATGCCAATCCCAAAAACCAAACCAAACCCAGTGCCTTCAAGTCGATTCTGACTCATAGCAACCCTATAGGACAGAGGAGAACTGCCCCATAGAGTTTCCAAGGAGCGCCAGGCAGATTCGAACTGCTGACCCTGTGGTTAGCAGCCATAGCATGTAGCCACTACGCCACCAGGGTTTCCTATATGCCAAAGGATATTGCTTTTCTGTAAATATGTGTATTTACGGTTTCTTCTGCCTCAAAGATGAACACCACTGATTAAGTCTAGAATGAGATAATTGCCTATATCTTTACAAATATTTTTCTTTGTAAATGTCCAATGCGTAGGTGAAAAGTGTAAAACCCTGCAGATATCTTAGAAATAGCATATTTTACTTGGCAACATAGTGACGACCAACCATACTATTGAAGAAAATTATCTCTACCCTTCTCCATCCCTGTAAAAAATTACAAAATGTGTTCACTGAGGGAAGTATCATGTTTTTTAAAAGCCTTTTACTACCATTATTGTTGTTAATAATCATAGGTGTTTCTTGTCTCATCCTGTGGCTTTCTATTTTGACCTACTGATCCATATTTTCAAATGCATTCTGGGTATTTCTACATGAAGCTGTTATTATTATTTCAAATTTAACACACATTCAAAATGGAATTCATCTTCTTCCCCAAGTTTATGCTACTTCCTGTGTTTCCAAACTCTGTAAATGGCATTTCTATCTTCTCTTCACTCACTTCCCTACATCCAAATAGTTATCAAGTGCTTTTGATTTTTCCTTTGCCATCTTTCTTGTATCTGTCCCTTTCCTTAAAA
This sequence comes from Elephas maximus indicus, assembly GCF_024166365.1. Lineage (NCBI taxonomy): Eukaryota > Metazoa > Chordata > Mammalia > Proboscidea > Elephantidae > Elephas > Elephas maximus. The sequence continues at coordinate 81,213,021 of NC_064846.1, read as the reverse complement.
GCTTGCTAACATTTTCATAGTTTAGGACCTCAGGACTTCTCTCCTGGATTACTACAATGGTCACAACTGTTTTCCGTGGCATTAATTTCTTCCTACTTTAATATATTTTTCACACTGCCTGCAGGACACAAAAATCTTCCTTAAAATGTGACTTCATTGCTATTATTCCAGTGCTCAAGGTTCTTTATCACCAACAGCACAAGCCCAAACTCCTTACAGCAGTATTGAAGGACCTCTATTGTCACATGAAAAAGGTTTTTGCATTCTCAGCTATAGCACTATTACCAACTTTGTATTATGATAGTATGTATATCTTGTTCATCTTGTCATCTGTCATATTACTCTTCATATAGAAAAGTGCTGTTACTGTTCCCCATTGAATTATGAAAGATAATATTTTTTAGTTTATAATATAATTTCTTTAGAAATGGCTAATCTTAAATCATAACAAATATTATTTATCACATTATGCATATGCAAATATGCATATATTCACATCCAAATTTCCAGGAACCCATCTACTGATTGAAGAAATGCACTTTAGAAATATGGTATTAATACAAATTGAAAGGATTATAAAATCACTCGGTGCTTAGTCATCCATTTCCAAGAATAATTAACAAATATTTCCAAATTGAGTCATTTATTCTTATACTCCATGATTATTTTCTAAAATGTGTCATCATCTTATCTCTCCTAGAATACTGTACATTTTGGGGAGCTTTGATTTATTCTTTTTATGTTTTTGATAATTCTGTAACACAGGAGATTGACATATAACATGGGAAAAAGAATACATTTTGTGGTCCAGCAGGATAGATTTATAGTTAATATTATACTAGTTTCTGGAAAGTTTGAAGCAGCTGTACTATAAGACTACTACCCCTATCTTGTCTGTAGGAAAGCATACCCAGCCATAAAATGTAAGTGCTGATTTTCTAGAAGTTATTTATCCTTAAACTACTCCATGTTTAGTGTTTCCATTAAAATATGCTGGTGAAAAACACCTAAAATACAAAATTCATAAGAAACCAAAAAAGGACAAGATGCCAGAAATTTTTTTTAAATAATAAATTTATTAACGATAAAAGTTAGCATTTGTCTTTAAATTAAAACCTGAAACTTGGTAGTGCAATTTAATATTTTTTTTGTAACATAGACTTTAGTACAAATTGGAATTGGTTTATTCCATGATCTAAGAATCACATAATTACAAGTAAGAACTTAAAATTAGCAAATAATCTCATATTGCAAAATATAATTTGATAGTGAAGCATTTATATGCGAATTATTAGTATTATATATTATGCATAATACTGTTTTCTTTTTTCATATTATGAGTTACAAATGCTTTATAACAGGCCTCATGTAAAGAAGCATTTTGTGTCAATTATGAGAATAAATATTTTAGTTTAGGAGTGTGAGGCGTAAGTCAATTTCTTTTTTCAAGTATGGAATTGGAAAACACAGTGGCACAGTCGAGGTCTTAAAATTATTTTTTCAGCATTTGTCTTCTTAGGCATAAAAAAAAATCACCTTTTCATTTGAAGGCTTAACGTAATAGACTTTCCTGGCGTTCTGCAGCTCGTGATGATTTCTCCCTTTCCCAGACTCCTACTGCATTAAGAATCAGCACCACACAATTTTTCACTTAATTTTTATAATACTTTCATAAGTCAGTCTTTTCAACTAGACTGTAAGCTCCTTAACTGCAAAAATCGTGTCTTATATTTCTCTTGCCTGGCACAAAATTGAATAATTGTTGATTAATGAATGCAGCCTACAATTTTCTCTCTTTGGAATGTTTTCACTCTCTTCTCATTTGGAGATGCTCAAGAAAGGCCTATCCTCATAAAAAAAAAAATTTACCCATACGTTCAACAATGTCTTCTAATGTCAAAACAGAGTGAGTCAACAGCTCCAGAACATCAAGGTACATTGCATATACATTCTCATTTTTATAATCTACTTTTTAGTGTATTCTCCAGAAATACTTACCTTCTCAAAGTAAGGGTGTTTTGTACTTAAAATTCATTCAACAATATGTATTGGAAAGCTATGATGGATTAGGTATTTTTTAAGAAACAAAAACTAATATGAAATGTCTCTGATCATTTTGAAAGATAATTTGTTTCCAGCATTGTCTTTGCTGCTTTGCATAATGGAACTTAATTCTCACCCACGCTGCAAGGAAGATATTATCTCTATTTTACAGGTGAGAAAACTGGTTCAGTAACTTGCCCAAGTTCGTAGACCCCAAATGGTAGAACAGGATTTGAAGCCATGTCTATCTTCAAAGCCTGAACTTACAATCTTATAAGAGATACAGCCATATGAAAAATGATTATAATGTAATCTGATAAGTGCTGTAATAGAGCTATATATACCAAATACTATGGGAGCACAGGAAAGTGAGTGGAGCACGGGGGAGATGGTGACTAACACTACCTGGGAACAAATGAGGCAAAATTCTCAAGAGTCAAATATCCCTATTCTAAGTTCTCAGGACACCATGTTACTTTCTTAGTCATTAGGCCCTAATCACAGTTGTTATTTTATATTTTTAAGGGTACTAATTTGATTGTCTCCCTCGACAAAATTCAACCTATGTGATTTCAGGAACCATATCTTATTTTGCTCACCATTGTGTCTCTACTAACTAACAGTTCCTGGCACATAATATGAACCAAATAAATATTTACTGAATAATTGGGTAAATAAGTGCTCTGAGATTTGAATTAAGTACTGAATGATGAACAGAAGAGTGGAAAGTAGAGAAGAGGAGAAAAGGCTTTCCAAGAAGATACAGGCTGGGCAATAACGTTCCTGACTAATTGGATGAGCTCAAGTAATTATTTTTAAAAGTTCCTAAATCTGTATCCCAAGCAACTAGAGATTATTCTCTATCATCAAGAAGTTACTCCTCCAGATATTATAGAGGGTATAGGTGATATAGAGAGTTTTACTCTGAATAGAGTTGCTCTAAATGTAATAGAATTTTGCTCTGAATAGAATTTTGGAACAGAAACGGGACAATTGGTAGCTTTTCCAGGAGCTGAGAAGAACGATTTATCAAGTATATATTCTGAGACAAGAGTACTGGATTTAAATCTGGTGTAATAGAGTTACGGACAACCATCATATAACATTCAAGAATACATTTAAAAAGAGCATCAGATCTATTTTATGTTATTAGACTCCAAAAAAGACATTTGAAGTTTTAAGGTATCGAAATACTTAAATGATAATTAAGATAAGAATTAGAAAACCTTATACAACTGTAATTTTTTAAATTTAATTCAATAGAATGTTTTGGAAAAACTATTGGGCATGACTCACATCTCATATACATGTTTTCTCTTTTACAATCTGGACATGCTTTAAATACAGACATGAGCAATTTTCTCTTTTACTATCTGGAGAGAGCTATTATCTAGTTAGTGGAATCAACTTAAAATCATCTTGAAACTTGAATAAGCACTCTTACATGTACATAATTCTGGCTGGTCTGTTATAGCTATAATTGTGGAAAAGATAACAAAATCAATGTGAGTCCGCAATATTCGTGTTACAATTAATGAGGGAATTTTCTAAATGAATTTGTCAGGTTTGCATCGTCAGAAATGTGACACATGCAACATTATTTGTAGACATTTAACTTTTATGTGACTCAGTTAGATAACATAGAGCATGTGGTTCTCAGTCTACCTAGCAATATATTTTGAGGGCCCAAGTAGCTTTCTTCTTAATTTGAGAATTTTCTATAATTGAAACATTACTTTTGAAGCTTGATGTTGTAAGGCAAAGATAATTAGAACACCCCAAGATCAATTTACATTAGAAGTCATTATGAGATCTGCCTCTACTTTTCTTCTTTCAAAAGTTTGTTAATCCTAGATTAAAGAGATTTGGCAGAAGAAACTGATTCTTCATTTAATTATCTACAAAAAAGCCTCAAATTCATTACTTACTTGGTAATTATGGATTGAATTGTGCCTTCCCAAAATATGTGTTGTAAAGCCTAACCCCTATACTTATGGTTATAATCCCATTTGGGAATGAATTTTCTTTGTTATGTTAATGAGGCAGTATTAGTGTAGGGTGTGTTTTAAAACTATCTCTTTTGAGATATAAAAGAGCAAATTAAGTACACAAGCCCAAATGGAGGGGAAAATACATGCCACATTATCACCAAGGAGCCTAGGAGTAGAAGCTGAAAAGAGACAAGGAAATTCCCCAGGGGGAACAGAAAGAAAGAGCCTTCTTCTAGAGCCTGTGCCCTGAATTCAAACTTTTGGTCCCCTAAACTGTGAGAAGACAAATTTCTGTTCATTAAAGCCATCCACTTCTGGTATATCTGTTATAGCAGCACTAGATAACTAAGATATTCTGACATATGGGACACATAGTATGAATAAGTGAAATTTATAGTATTGGAAATTTTCATGCAAATAGGTATCGATGGGTTCTGAAAACACCCAATAGGTTCTTTGTGCATCATCTTACTAAACTTGCAAAGTGATGATGGTGAGAAATAGAATTGATTTAAATTAAGGATGAAGACCTGTCTTTTGATTGCTAATCCAGCAGCAAACAAACACTAGTAAGGGAAGCAAATATATTTTTCCAAGAAAACTCTATTGTTTTATGCATACCACATTATCTGGTTGGACACCAAGAATACAAATAGGGATGTAATAAAAAATACGATCAGCAGATAGAAATATTTCCAAACAAGATATCTGAATTTAAATGGCTTTATTGTTCATCTCTCATGAATTTTGCCATTACTCTCTTCCACATCCATACCATTAGCACTGGCTTCAATTTAATAAACATTTATTGATTGGCTACCATGCAAAATGTGCACAGTAGGGAAGCAGTTATATAAACATGAATTAAAAATGGTCCCATTTTTCAAGGAGATTACAGCATACTGGGAGGGGCAAGATGTGTATAAAGTTAACTTTGATTCACATAAGAATAAATAAATTGCACACTAAATTATGTCCTGTATATTTTACCTGCTACATTTCGAATATGACTTTTCCTAATATACTTCCTAAGTATTCTCTAAAGTTTACCTGGTTGTTGAGGGGAAAGGGAAGAAATAAAAAAGGCTGCTATTGACAGTTATAGCTACTGAAACTTTGACAATCTTGACTCAGGGAGAGTGTGGGCCTGGGTAACTAACCACATACATGAAACTTGAAAACAACTGCATAGCAATATGTCAAAAAGTGGAAAATAATATAATATTGAACACATATATCTCAAGAGATTTATTCTTTTTTTTAATGCAGTTGAGCAAAATAGCATAGTAAATCTGAAATCTGAACATTGTTTAGCACTGATGGAGAGAATAAGTCCTACTGGTCCCCTACTGAATTCTAGTCGTACCTGCTCCAAAAAGCCTTCTCTGACTTCAGGCTATGGCGATTACTGCCTCCAATGAGCTGCTGCAACCCTCACTGTGTGTACTACTTATTTACTACCTAATGATCTCTTATATATGGTTGTTTTGTATTTTTAATTTTTTTTCACTAGTGCGTGTCACTGCATAGATAGACCACAATCTCTTTGATGGCAAGAGTTTTATTATACTTCTTTGAGCTGCCTATAGCTCTCAGTATAGTATCAATTACATTTTGAATAGGTGCTTAATAAATATTTATTTCAAGATGGAAACTTTTCTAACACATTTGCTGAGGATTCATATGAACATCAAGTTAATGTGTCTGTAATGTTTAATGTTTGGGGGAGCTGTGGCAGCCATTGGTCTGTGCTGATCTTTTCACTATGGACAAGATGTGAAGTGGCTAATTTAGGCTAAGGATAAATATCAGTGTAAATAACTTCTCTGCAAACTTGTGGGGATTGTCAATGATGCCAGAATAATCTGACTCATGTCGATATCCAGAGGATACAAGGGGAGGTGGGAGAGAAAAGAATGCTTTTGTGATATTGTAATATTTTATATTATTGGTTAATTGGTGACCATATGAATTACTAGGGAAGCGTAGTGTGATAGCTCTGTTTGCAGTTGTCATTGTAAATGGGAATGAAAATGGGCACATCATACTTATAAAGTAGACTGTGAGGACATTGAAAAAAATTGTGGGGTACTGTTTGGTTTCAATAAGGTCCATACCACAATTTGGTTTTTGGAGACAGTATTTTTTGGTGTTTTGCATATTTAGCGCAGGCTAGGAAAAGGCCAGCTGCATAAGCACCTTTGACTGCCCCATTGCAGTAATGCCTGAACCAAACTGAGTTCTGTTTAAATAAGTAGGTTATGTAAAGTGTACTGACTCAGAATTCCCCAAAGGTAAAGTCATCAAAATGATTTATCTGAGGCATTATTTTCCCTTTAAAAGTTTTAATTCTTCTCCACAGGGTTAGCACACTAATGGGTTGTTTTGTGATGCACTTTGTCAATAAGAGAGGTAAACATTATAGCCATCTTTAAAGAGGAAAACACTCACATTTCTCATTTTCCTTCAGTACCACAAGAAATGGTTCTCTCTAGATACCAAGAGAAAACCCTGGTGGCGTAGTGGTTAAGTGCTACCACTGCTAACCAAAAGGTCCGGAGTTGGAATCCACCAGGCACTCCTCGGAAACTCTACTGGGCAGTTCTATTCTCTCCTATAGGATAGCTATGAGTAGGAATCGACTCGATGGCAGTGGGTTTTTTTTGTTTAGACACCATGACAAAAAGAAATTATGGAAACAGTCTTGAAGTAATAAAATAAATCAGTGGTAATATTACTCCGCCCTCCTACCTTGAGATAAAAGTGCTAATCAATTACTGAGAAAATTTGGCCACTGTGAAAGGATATTTCAGTATAATTGATGAAATTATCTTTAGCTGTTAACCAAAACTTTCACAGTAACTAGTTTCTCTGATTCTAAAGAATTTCCAAATGATCATATGTTTTGATTGCCCATTGTTTGATTGCCCATTATATTGCCCAATACAAGAAAAACCAAGTAGTCATAAATTCTTGTTTTTCCTTTGAAAAAGGTTGAAGCTATTAGACTGAGATGCCAACTGTAAGCCACTTGAAAATTAACGTGGTTACAGCCAAGGCAGAAAATAATTAGTGAGACTAAAGCTGCCAAAAATTTGAAATATATATGAATCTAGACTACAGCAAATACTTTAAACATCTTAAATCCTTAACGTATCCCTCTAATTTTTGTTTTGTAATACTATACATGCAGTGGTAAATCTAACTATAATTAGAGAAAAGAAAATAGACACTAAAATATTTGGATGAAGAATAAGATATAAGAAAAAGAAGTATAGAAAGCCATAGAGTTATAGGAGCTGTTTTAGCATATATGTAACTAGTTTGATACAGTATGGATGTCTTTTCATTTTTGTTTTATCAAAAAAGCTAGATCAGCCCCAAATTACTTAAAAAGCCCATACTAATTATTAGGGAAGTATAGTGCGATAGCTGTGTTTGCAGTTCTCATTGCTAATAAGAATGAAAATGAGTATGCCATATTTATAAAGTAAGCTGGGTGGATATTGAAAACAAATTTCATTTGCATTGAGACATGAGTGACAAGAAGGTACCAACATAAATTCTTGACACAGTATCAAACATTTTCTTGTACATTTTCAGGGTTGTTTAAATCTTATGGGAGTTTAACAAGAATGGTGATTTATTGTGATTTGAGTGAAGTACCTCATCATAGCTTTTAGAATAGCTGGTTCTTCAGCTAAATCATCCCTAGAACCTTAGGATAGCCAATTAGCAAACTGTCATTTCTGCATCTTTGCCAACTGAGTTCAGGCAGCTAAGCCAAAAGCACAGCTGCTACATGGAGATCTGGAGAAAATTCAAATATCTTGAATAACAATTGCTGATTTCTAGATTTTACTGCCACCCTAACTTCTATCAGAGAAGAGTACAGATTTTTAGCCTAAATATTTTAGAATGACATTCTTCATGTACCTCACACAGCTCTGTATGCCCTGGAATTGATGTCTGGGTAGAAACCTAGCATAGTTGCAAGTCCGAAATTTATAGATTTCTTAGATTTGACATGGTGGTCCTCACATTCCCTCTAATTAAGCTTTTGAATAGGTAATAATAAGAATTGTGGTATCTTCATTTTCTTCTTATTAGAGAAAAAAATCAGTTCCTTAACCCTCTAAGCTAATACCTGTCAAGGATTTTCTTTCCTTGGAACAGGAGATAATAGGGGCAGCTAGAGCTGAGGGAGCAAATTTTTCTGGTTCACACATTCATTCTTTCATTCAGCTAGTCAATGAGTAGTTATTGAGCACCTATTACTTTGTAGGCATTATTCTAGGTGCTAAATAGTGATGTACAAAACAGGCAACAACCCTGCCCATATAGAGATTACATTCAAGTTGGGGAGAAAAAAGTTAACAAGTAAACAAAAGAATATGGTAATTTTTGGTATATTATCAAGTATTATGATGTAAACAAAACAGTAAAGTGATAAATACTGACTGTGGGGTCTACTTTAGATAGAGTAGGCAAGGAATACCTGTCTGAGGGAGTTTCATTTTGCATTGAGACATGAATGACAAGAAGGTGCTAGCCATGTGAAGATCTGGGAGCAAATAGTTTCATGAAGTATGAATAGAAAGCTTGGTATGCTCAAAGAATAGTAAAAAAAAAGACCGGCGTGTACAGATCATAGTGAGTGAAGGTAAGAGTGTTAAGTAATAAGGTCGTAGAGGTAAGGAGGCATCAGACATTCTAAGCCATGGAAAGGGAGTATGAATTTTATTCTAAGTAATGGAAATCCATTGAAGGGTTTTAAATTGGTCAATGACTTGATCCAATTTACACTTTAAGATCACTCTGGCTGCTGTATGGGGAATTGTAGGGAAGCAATATAGAATCAGGGAAACCACATAGGAGATTATTCCTGCAGTCCTGGTGAGAGTTGATTCTTAGTTGGACTAATTGATGAAGGTGGAAATAAAGAAAACATATTTAGAATGAGGTAGAGCTGATAGAACTTGCTAACGGGCTAGTTATCTGGGTGGGGAGGCAGCTAGCAGTAAGGTAAAGATAGGAATCAGGAGTGCCTGCTAAATTTTTGCTTGAAGAACCAGGCATGTGGTAGTGCCATTTAATGAGACAGAGAAGATCGAGGAAGCAGAATGGAGGGGTGGAAATCAAGATTTCCGTTTTGTCCATGTTAGGTTTGAGATACCAATTATATATAAAGTAGAGATGTTAGTTGGGCAGTTGGATATACAGGCATACCTCAAAGATATTGTGGGTTGGGTTCCAGACCACTGCAATAAAACGAATATTGCAATAAAGTGAGTCACACAAAGTTTTTGGTTTCCCAGTGCATATAAAAGTTATGTTTACACTAAACCAACCAAAACCAAACCCAGTGCCATCGAGTCGATTCCAACTCGTATGTTTACACTATACTGTTGTTTATTAAGTGTGTAATAGCATTATGTCTAAAGAAACAATGCATATAGCTTAATTAAAAAAATACTTTATTGCTAAAAAACGCTAACCGTCATCATCTGAAACATCAAAGAGTGGTAATCTTTTAGCTGGCGGAGGGCCTTGCCTCAAAGTTGATGGCTGTTGACTGATTAGAGTGGTGGTTGCTGAAGGTTGCAGTGGCTGTAGCAATTTCTTAAAATAAGACAATGAAGTTTGCAGGATCAATTAACTCTTTCATGAAAGATTTCTCTGTAGCATATGATGCTGTTTGATAGCAATTTACTCACAGTAGAACTTTCAAAACTGGAGTCAATCCTTTCACGCCCTGCTGCTGCCTTACCAACTAAGTTTATGTAGTATTCTAAATCCTTTGTTGACATTTCAACAATGTTCACAGAATCTTCACCAGTAGATCCCATCTCAAAAAACCACTTTCTTCGCTCATCCATAAGAAGCAACTCCTCATCCGTTCAAGTTTTATCATGAGATTACAGTAATTCAGTCACATCTTCAGGCTCCACTTCTAATTCTAGTTCTTTTGCTATTTCTGCCACATCTGCAGTTACTTCCTCCGCTGAAGTCTTGAACCCCTTAAAGTCATCCATGAGAGTTGGAATCAACTTCTTCCAAACTCCTGTTAATGTTGACATTTGGACCTCCTTCCATGAATCATGAATATTATTAAGGGCGTCTAGAACGGTGAATCCTTTGCACAAGATTTCCAATTTACCTTACCCAGATCCATCAGAGGAATCACTATATAAGGCAGCTATAGCCTTATGAAATGCATTTCTGAAGTAGTAACACTTGGAGGTCAAAATTATTTCTTGATCCATGGGCCGCAGAATGGATGCTGTGTTAGCAGGCATGAAAACAATATTAATCTCCTTGTACATCTCCATCAGAGCTTTTGAGTTACCAGGTGCATTGTCAATGAGCAGTAATATTTTAAAGGAAACTTTTTTTTCTGAGCAGTAGGCCTTAATGGCGGGCTTAAAATATTCAGTAAACCATGTTGTCAACAGCTGTGCTGTCATCCAGGCTTTTTTGTCCATTTATAGAGCACAGACTAAGTAGATATAGCATAATTCTTGAGGGCCCTAGGATTTTCAGGATGGTAAATGAGTATTGGCTTCAACTTAAAGTCACCAGCTGCATTAGCCCCTAAGAAGAGAGTCAGTCTGTCCTTTGAAGTCCTGAAAGCAGGCATTGGCTTCTCCTCTCCAGCTATGAAAGTCCTAGGTGGCGTCTCCTTCCCATATAAGGCTGTTTCATCCACACTGAAAACCTGGTGTGGAGCGTGGCCGCCCTCATCAGTGCCCTCGGCTAGAGCTCCTAGAGGACTTGCTGCAGCTTCGCCATCGGCACTTGCCGCTTCACCTTGCACTTTTATGTTATGGACACAGCTTCTTTCTTTAAACCTTGTCATGGTTTGAATTGTGTCCTGCAAAAATACATGGCAACTTGGCTAGGCCAGAATTCACAGTACCGCGTGATAGCCCACCATTTTGTAATCTGGTGCGATTTTCCTATGTGTTGTAAATCCTACCATCTCTGATGTTAATGAGGCAGGATTAGAGACAGTTATGTTAATGAGGCAGGACTCAATCTACAAGATTAGACTCTATCTTGAGTCAATCTTTTTTCAGATATAAAAGAGAGAAGGGAGCAGAGAGACAGGGGAACCTCCTACCACCAAGAAAGCAAAGCCGGGAGCATAGTCCATCCTTTGGACCCAGGGCCCCTGCATTCAGAAGCTCCTAGACCAGGGGAAGATTGAAGACAGGGACCTCCCCCTAGAACCAACAGAGAGAGAAAGCCTTCCCCTGGAGCTGACACCCTGAATTCGGACTTTCAGCCATCTACTTGTGGTATTTCTGTTACAGCAACATTAGATAACTAAGACAAACCTCATGAGCCAACCTCTGCTAATTTCAAACTTTTCTTCTGCAGCCTCCTCACCTCTCTCAGCCTTCATAGAATTGAAGAGAGTCAGGGCCTTGCTCTGGATTCGGCTTTGGCTTAAGGGAACGTTGTGGCTGCTTTCATCTTCTATGCAGACCGCTAACGCTTTCTCCTTATCAGCAATAAAACTGTTCCACTTTCTTATCATCCTTGTGTTCACTGGAGCAGCACTTTTAATTTCCTTCAAGAACTTTTTCCTTTACAGTCACAGCTTGGATCACTGTTTGGCACAAGAGACCTAGCTTTCAACCTACCTCAGCTTTCAACATGCCTTCTTTACTAAGCTTAATCATTTGTAGCTTTTGATTTAAAGTGAGAAACTTTTGTATTTTCCTCCCACTTGAAAACTTAGAGGCCATTGTAGGGTAATTAATTGGCCTAATTTCAGTATTGCCATACCTCAGGGAATAGAGAGGCCCGAGGAGGGGGAGAGAGACAGGGGAACAGCCAGTCAGTGGAGAAGTCAGAACACACACAACATGCATCGATTGAGTTCTAAGTCTTAAATGGGCACGGTTCGTGGAGCCCCAAAACTATTACAATAGTAACGTCAAAGATCACTGATAACAGATCACCATAAACAGATACAAAAATAATATAAAAAAGTTTGAAATATTGCTAGAATTACCAAAATGTGACACAGAGATGCAAAGTGAGCACATGCTGTTGGAAAAATGGTGCAGATAGGCTTGCCACAAACTTTCAATTGTAAAAAATGCAATATCTGTGAAGTGCAGTAAAGCAAAGCACGATAAACAAATTATGCCTGTATGAGTTTGTAAATTAGAAGAGAGGGGGAGGCTGGAGATGTTTACTAGGTAGTCATCAGAGTACAAGTGATATTAAAGCCGTGGGACTGAATGAGATTACCAATAGAGGGTAGAGTTGGAGACTTATCAAGTGTCATTTTATTCTGATACTTCAGTTGTTACTGCCTTGCTTTTCGCAAAATTTATAACCTGTTGGTTTCTGGCTTACCAACTTCAAAATTCCTCTGCCTCACACCTGGACACCAAACTTACTTTCTCCAAATTTTTTCATTGCCCTGAGGCTGCTACTTTGAATTCTGGCTCACACAGACCTACCTAATGGAGCACTGAGTTTTTGGCTGACTCTTATGCTTATTACCAACTTTGGATGATATTCTTTCTCCCAGCTACCTTTCTTGCATTTAGAGCTAGCTCTGTGAGTTCTACAATAGGATTTCTGATACACAAAGCGAAATGGTTATTTGAATTTAAATGCATGGGCTAACTCTAGAGTGTTTCAAGAAAATAGAGTTAACTTTCTTAATCTCTTTACTATGTCACAAAGTGCTTGATTTTGATACTGTAGCAACCAGGGAAATAGTGGCCTCTTTCTCATGCTCATTTGAAATGCAGCCTTTCTTGTACCCTACCCAGGGCTCTGGCTACCTGAAAAATCTGCCTAGTGCTTTCATTTCATAATAATTTGTTTGGATGCTATTCTGTGCTGTGATTTACTCATTGCTGAATCAGCATCAATTCTTACCTTACTTACTTTTGAGAAAGGGTCATAATAAACATAAGAAAAAATACAGAAATTTAAAAATTAATCTATTAATCTACCTTTTCACTGGCAGTGATGAGCTTGGCAATATGCCATAATTATCACTATGTTGGAATATACTTTGAAATTGTTCACAAGAATGACTTACTAGGATTAAGATGTGTTCAGAAAGGTGTATCCAGAAAGGAAGGATTTGAAAGCATCAGGATTTAATTTTCTCTATAAGGAAACAAAACATGCCATGATTAATGATTTGTCATTTTGCATTGACAGTATTCCCTCAGTTTTGAAAAAATAATACAGAAATAACGTCTCCTTATATATCATTTGTATAGACATTTCCTGGTTAAAAAAAAAAAGTTTATTCCAAAATTTTATCCTTAAAGGGGTAGGTAGAAGGAAGCCATATTAACAGGTAAGGAAACTAAGACTAGCTTTGATTTGATATTTGCTTAATTATATTAAGTCAAGTCTTAGGATGGGCTCTCTAGAGAAGCAAAATCAGTAAAGTGTATAAACATACACGTAAAACCAAAAACCCATTGCTGTCGAGTCAATTCTGACTCACATGTAGACCCTATATATAGAGAGACTTATTCGACGGAGCTGGGTTTTTGGGTATATCAAAGAAATGGCTCATGCAGCTGTAGAGGCTGGGACATTCCAAGTCCATAAGTCCGGCTGGAGGTTTCTCCTGATTCACATATCCACAGGGGCTGGCGAACCCAAGATCAGCAGGTTTCAGACAGCAGAGCTCCTGCTCACAGGCTGCAAAGACCGATGAATCCCAAGATCTGCAGGCAAGATGGCAGGTAAGCTGCTAGCTCAAGGCCCAAGAACTGGAGGTCAGCAGCAGGATTCAGAGAGAGCAAAAGCCCACGAGCCTTGCCAGAAAGTCCACCTATATTGGATGCAGACCACACCCCCAAGAAAACTCCCTTTCAACTGACTCACAGCAGATCCCATCGCAGAGGTGATCTCATCATCATATGACAGGCAAACTACAGCATAACTGCCAAACCACTGAGAATCATGGCCTAGCTAAGTTGACACGCAACCTTAACCATCACAATTCCCAAGTCTTCTGACTCCATACCCAGCACACTTTCCTCTATGTCATGCTCGTCTGCTCAAATTCACTCTTCAGTTAATGATATCTCTTCTTTAAAAAAAAATCGGTGTTGATCTTTGACTTAGACAGACTTAGAACAACAACAACAAAAGAAAAAACAATAATGCACTGTGGAAAGGAGAGCAGTTCCAGAGTGATACACTCTAGCTACATACTTCCAACATCAACATGTATATGGACACCACCTTTTGCTTATAGCATCGAGCTACAGAAATAAAATGTTGAAAGCCCCATGAAAGAAAACAATTTCTGATATTGGCATGGTTTTCTCTTCTGCAATGAGTTGGTTGGCTAAGAGGGGCAATGATGATTGTAAATTGCCTCTCTCTAAATATCTGAATGTTAAATACACTTAAATATTTATTAGGCATGTTCCAAACTGAAATTCTGATTTCTCCTCTGCCCACCCAATCTATTTTACCCAAAGGCTTCCCTATCTCAGTTAAAAGCAACTCCATCCTTCCTGTTGCTAGGCCAGAAACTTTTGAGTCATCCTTGACTCCCCGCCTTCTCTGACACCCCACGTCTAATCATCCAGCAAGTCCTATTGGCTCTAATTTCAAAATATATCCAGGATCCAAATCTTTCTCATCGCTTCCATTGCACTGGTCTGTAAGATCTGGCTTCTTGTGACTCCTCTGATCTCATCTTACTACTCCTGGGGAAAGGGAGTTCGAAAACCCTGAGGGAAGAAGAATTCCTGGAGTGCCCAAGGGATAGTAAGGAGGCCACTGTTCTTATCACAGCAGCCAAAGTAATTTGGTTGCAAGGTTTTTAAATTACTGTTCCTCTCAGGTTCTTTCTTCAGATTTTTAATCTTTGCTCAAATTCATCGCTTCGCTAGGCATTGCCTGACCACCCTCTTTTAAATTACAGTCTCAGAGCTTCAGCATTCATCATCCCCCTTTCCTGTGTGATTTTTCTCCAGGGCATTAACGCATTATATAATCTATTTATTTATTGTTTATTGTCTGTCTTCTCCTGCTAGAATGTACACACCAAAAAACAGGGATATTTGAATGTATTTTCCCCACTACCATATTCCAGTAGATGTTCAATAAATATTTGTTGAATAAAAGCATTAATGAATGAAATGCAAGGCTATGGCAATAGTCAGCTACATCTTCCACTAAGCCTGTTTATTTTATTTTTATTGTGCTTTAGGTGAAAGTTTACAGCTCAAGTTAAATTCTCACACAAAAATTTATATGCATATTGTTATGTGACATCAGTTTCAGTCCCTGTAATGCGACAGCACATTCCCTCTTTCCACCCCAGGTTTCTTGTGTCCATTTAATCAGTTGCTATCACTTTCTGCCTTCTCATCCTGCCTCCGGACAGGAGCCACCCATTTGGTCTCATGTATCAGTTTTAACTAAGAAGCACACTCTTCACGAGTATTATTTTATGTTGTATAGTCCAGTCTAAACATTGTCTGAAGAGTAGGCTTTGGGAGGGGGCCATAGCTTTGGGAGTTCCTCCAGTCTCAATCAGATGATTAAGTCTCGTCTTTTTAGGTGAATTTGAGTTCTGCTCCACAGTCTTCTCCAGCTCTATCAGGGACTCTCTGTTGTGTTTCCTGTCAGGGTGGTCATTGATAGTAGCTGGGCACCATCTAGTTCTTCTGGTCTCAGTCTGATGGAGTCTCTGGTTTACGTGAACTTTTTGTCTCTTGGGCTAATATCTTCCTTGTGTCTTTGGTGTTCTTCATTCTCCTTTGCTCCAGGTGGATTGGGACAAATTGATGTATTTTAGATGGTTGCTTGAAAGCTTTTAAGACACCAGATGCCATTCACCAAAGTGGGATGCAGACTATTATTTTAATAAACTTCGTTATGCCAAATGACCTAGATAACCCCCAAAACTATGATCCCCAGGCTCCAGCTCCAGCTACTCTGACCCTCAAAGTGTTTGGTTGTGTTCAGGAAACTTCTTAGTTTTTGATTTAGTCCAGTTGTGCTGACTTACCCTGTATTGTGTGTTGTCCTTCTCTTCACCTAAGATGACTCTTATCTACCACCTAGTTAGTGAATTCCCCTCTCCCTTCCCACCCTCATAACCATCAAAGAATGTTTTCTTCTGTGTTTAAACCTCTTCATGAGTTCTTATAATAGTGGTTTCATACAACATTTGTCCTTTTGAGACTGACTAATTTCACTCAGCATAAGACCCTCCAGATTCAACCACATTGTGAAATGATTAGCAGATTCATCATTATTCTTTATCATTGAGTAGTATTCCATTGTGTGCACATGCCATAATTTGTTTATCCATTCATTTGTTGACGGGCCTCTTCGTTGCTTCTATCTTTTTGCTAATGTAAACAGTGTTGCAATAAACATGGGTGTGCATATATCTGTTCATATGAGGGCTCTTATTTCTCTAGGATATATTCCAAGGAGTGGGATTGCTGAATCATATGGTAGTTCTGTTTCTAGCTTTTTAAAGAAGTGCCAAATTGATTTCCAAACCGGTTGTACCACTTTACATTCCCACCAGCAGTGTGTAAGTGTTCCAGTCTCCCCACAACCTCTCCAACATTTATTATTTTGTGTTTTTTGGATTAATGCTAGCCTTGTTGGGGTGAGGTGGTATCTCATTATAGTTTCGATTTGCATTTCTCTAATGGCTAATGATCGTGAGCATTTCCTCATGTATCTGTTAGCTGCCTGAATGTCTTCTTGGTGCAGTGCCTGTTCACATCCTTTGCCCATTTTTTAATTGGGTTATCTGTCTTTTTGTGGTTGAAGTTTTGCAGTATCTTTTAGATTTTAGAGAATAGACCCTGATTGGACCTGTCAGTAGCCAAAATTTTTATCCAGTCTGTAGGTTCTCTTTTTATTCTTTTGGCAAAGTTTTTTTTGATGAGCGTGTTTGATTTTTAGGAATCTGCAGTTATGTAGTTTCTCTTCTGGTGTCTGTGCATTGTTAGTTATGGTTTGTATTCTCTTTATGTCCTGTATTAGGGCTCCTAGAGTTGTCTCTATTTTTTCTTTCACGGCCTTTATCATTTTAGCTTTTATATTTAAGTCTTTGATCCATTTTGAGTAAGTTTTTTTTTGTTGTGAGATATGGGTCTTGTTTCATTTTTTTGCTGATGAATATTCTGTTATGCCAGCAGCATTTATTAGACTGTCTTTTCCCCATTTAATGAATTTTGGGCCTTTGTCAAGTGTCAGCTGCTCATAGGTGGGTGAATTTATGCCTGGATTCTCAATACTGTTCCATTGATCTGTGTATCTGTTACTGTACCAGTACCAGGCTGTTTTGACTACTGTGGTGGTATAATTGGTTCTAAAATCAGGTAGTGTGAGACCTCCCACTTTGTTCTTCTTCTTCAGTGATGCTGCACTTATCCAGGGCCTCTTCCATTTCCATATGAAGTTGGTGATTTGTTTCTCCATCTAGTTAAAAAATACCCTTGGAATTTGGATTGGGATTACATTGTATCTGTAGATTGCTTTGGGTAGAACCGATATTTTCACAATGTTGAGTCTTCCTATTGATGAGCATGGAATGTTTTTCCACTTATGTAGGTCTTTTTTGGTTTCTTGCAGTAGTGTCTTGTAGTTTTCTTTCAATAGGCCTTTTAAGTCTCTGGTTAGTTTTATTCCTAAGTATTTTATTGTCTTGGGGGCTATTGTAAATGGTATTGATTTGGCAATTTCTTTTTCAAAGATCTTTTTGTTGGTGTAGAGGAGTCCAACTGATTTTTTGTATGTTTATCTTATAAACTAATACTTTGCTAAAATCTTCTGTTAGTTCCAGTAGTTTTCTTGTGAATTCTTTGGTGTTTTCTGTGTATAAGATCATATCATCTGCAAATAGAGATACTTTTACTTCTTCCTTACCAATTAGGATGCCCTTTATTTCTTTTTCTAACCTAATTGCTCTGGCTAGTACTTCCAGGCTCTCTCCATTTAGGATGATGTTGTCTGTTGGCTTTGTATAAATGCCCTTTATTATGATGAGAAATTTCCCTTCTATTCTTATTTTGCTGCGAGTTTTTATCATGAATGGGTGTTGGACTTTGTCAAATGCCTTTTCTGCATCAATCGATAAGATCATGTGGTTCTTACCTTTGGTTTTATTTGTGTGATGGATTATATTGATTGTTTTTCTAGTGTCGAACCATCCCTGCATACCTAATATAATCCCACTTGGTCATGATAAATAATTTTTTGTTACAGTGTTGAATTCTTTCGGCTAGAATTTTGTTGAGGATTTTTGTGTTTATGTTCATGAGGGATATTGGTCTGTAATTTTCTTTTTTGTAGTGTCTTTACCTGGCTTTTGTACCAGGGTAATGCTGGGTTCATAGAAAGATTTCAGAAATAGTCCATCTTTTTTATTCTCTGAAATAACTTCAGTGGTAGCCATGTTAACTCTTCTCTGAAAGTTTGATAGAATTCTCCAGTGAAGCCGTCAAGGCCAGGGCTTCTTTGTGTTGGGTGTTTTTATTTATTTATTTTATTACCTCTTCAGTCTCTGCTTTGTTGTAGGTTTATTTAGTTTTTCTGCCTCGGTTTGTGTTAGTTTAAGTAGGTAGTGCATTTCCCGAAATTTGACCATTTCCTCTAGGTTTTCAAATTTGTTAGAGTACAATTTTTCATAGTATTCTGTTATGATCCATTTAATTTCAGTTGGGTCTGTTGTGATATTGCCCATCTCATTTCTTATTCTGGTTATTTGCTTCCTGTACTGTTTTTCTTTTGTCAGATTGATCAGTGGTTTATCGGTTTGGCTTATCTTTGCAAAGAAACAGCTTTTGGTCTTTTTGACTCTTTCATTTCTTTTTCTATTCTCTATTTCAATTATTTATGCTCTAATCTTTATTATTTCCTTTCTTCTGGTGCCTGAGGGCTTCTTTTGCTGCTATTTGCTCCAGTTGTAAGGTTCATGTTTTGATTTTGGCCCTTTCTTCTTTTTGAATATGTGCATCTATTGCTGTAAATTGTCCTCTGAGCACTGATTTTACTGTGTCCCAAAGGTTCTGTTATGATGTGTTCTCATTCTCATTTGATTCTATGAATTCCTTTATTTTGTGCTTGATTTCGTTTATAACTGAGTAGTTTTTGAGCAAGGTGTTGTTCAGTTGCCATGTGTTTGATTTTTTTCCTTTCTTTTTCTGTTACCGATTTCTACTTTTATGGCTTTATGTTTGGAAACGATACTTTGTAATATTTCGATGCTTTGGATTCTGTTAAGGCTTGCTTTGTGGTCTAATATGTGGTCTATTCTGGAGAACATTCCATGTACCTTGGAAAAGAAAGTATACTTGGCTGCTGTTGGGTGGAGTGTTCTGTATATGTCTATGAGGTCAAGTTTGTTGGTTGTGGCATTTAGATCTTCCATGTTTTCACTGAGCTTCTTTCTAGGTGTTCTGTCCGTCACCGACAGTGGTATGTTGAAGTCCCCTACTATTATTGTGGCACTGTATATTTCTTTTTTCAATTCTGGTAGAGTTTGCTTTATGTATTTTGGAGCCCTGTTGTTAGGTGCATATATATTATGGTTACGTCTTCCCGGTGTGTTGACCCTTCAATCATTATATAGTGTAGTTTCTTAACCAGGTGGATTTTGCTTTAAAGTCCATTTTGTCAGAGATTAATACTGCCACTCCTGCTCTTTTGGGTTGTTGTTTGCTTTATACACTTTTTTCTGTCCTTTGAGTTTTAGTTTGTTTGTGTCTTTGAGTCTAAGGTGTGTCTCTTGTGGGCAGCACATAGACAGATCGTGTTTTTTAATCCATTTTGCCACTCTCTATCTCTTCATTGGTGCAGTTAGTCCATTTACATTTAGTGTAATTATTGATAGGTATGAGTTTAGTGCTGTCATTTTGATGTATTTGTGTGTGTGTGTGTGCATTGTTGACAGTTTCTTTGTTCCGCTTAATTTTCTGTGCTGAGTCATTTTTCCTTCTGTATTTCTTTTTCATTATTGTTGCTATTGTATTTGCTGAGTCTTTGTGTTTCTTTTCTTTTTTATTTTGATGGTCAATTTTTTAATTTCCTTTGTGGTTACCTTATAATTTACCTTTATTTTTCTAAGTTTAAACCAATCTTTTATTTCCTGATATC
This sequence comes from Elephas maximus indicus, assembly GCF_024166365.1. NCBI lineage: Eukaryota > Metazoa > Chordata > Mammalia > Proboscidea > Elephantidae > Elephas > Elephas maximus. The sequence continues at coordinate 81,192,850 of NC_064846.1, read as the reverse complement.
ACCTTAAATTCTTCGCCGTATGGAAAGTTCTATGACTACACTATTTAGTCTGTCTTTTTTGTTTTAATGTTGTCCTCCTTTGCATATTGACCTTTCTGTTTTCCTATTTTCAGGGTTTTAGCTTTGACTTATTTTTGTGACTTCTCTATCTGGGTTGCTATCTGATTGTTTTGTCCTGTGTTCTAGTCTTATGTTGTTATATGATATCATTTGTTCTCTAGCCACAGGACTCAGTTAAAATTTTTTGTAATTTTTGGTTTCATTTTCACAAGTTCCCTTAACTTCTGTTTATCTGGAAATGGATTAATTTCACCTTCATATTTGAAAGATGATTTTGCTGGATATATATTTCTTCACTGGCATTTTTTTTTTCCTTCAAGGCTTTGTATATGTCATCCCATTGCCTTCTTGCCTGCATGGTTTCTTCAGAGTAGTCAGAGCTTAGTCTTATTGATGCTCCTTTGTAGGTGACTTTTTATTTATCCCTAGCTGCTCTTAAAATTCTCTCTGTCTCTCTGGTTTTGGCAAGATTGATTATACTATGTCTTCTTGATTTTCTTTTGGGATCTACTCTGTGTGGGGTTCGACCAGCTTCTTGGATAGATATCTTCTCATTTTTCAAGATGTCAGGGATGTTTTCTGCTGACTAATGTTTAACAATTCTCTCTGTATTTTCTGTTATCCCCCCTTCCCCTTCTGGTACTCCAGTCAATTGTAGCTTATTCCTCTTGATACTATTACACATAATTCTAAGGGTTCTTCATTTTTTTAAATTCTTTTATATGATTTTTCCTCAAATAAATTGGTGTCTAGTGCTTTGTCTTCAATCTCACTAATTCTGGCTTCCATTGCCTCAATTCTGCCCCTGGGATTGTCTATTGAGTTGTATAATTCTGAAATTTTATTGTTAATCTATTGGGTTTCTGTTTACTGTCTCTCTATGGATTCTGTTGTTGTTGTTAGGTGCCGTCGAGTTGGTTCCGACTCATAACAACCCTATACACAACAGAACGAAACGTTGCCTGGCCCTGTGCCATCCTTACAATCATTGTTATGTTTGAGCTCATTGTGGCAGCCACTATGTCAATCCAACTCGTTAAGGGTCTTCCTCTTTTCCACTGACCCTGTACTTTGCCAAGCACAATGTCCTTCTCCAGGGACTGATCCCACCAGATAACATGTCCAAAGTAGGTAAGATGCAGTCTCGCCATCCTTGCTTCTAAGGAGCATTCTGGTTGCACTTCTTCCAAGACAGATTTGTCCGTTCTTTTGGCAGTACATCGTATATTCAATATTCTTCGCCAACACCACAATTCAAAGGCGTTAACTCTTCTTCAGTCTTCCTTGCTCATTGTCCAGCTTTCACATGCATATGATGTGATTGAAAATACCATGGCTTGGGTCAGGTGCACCTTAGTCTTCAAGGTGACATCTTTGCTCTTCAACACTTTAAAGAGGTCCTTTGCAGAAGATTTACCCAATGCAATGCATCTTTTGATTTCTTGACTGCTGCTTCCATGGCTGTTGATGCTGGATCCAAGTAAAATGAAATCCTTGACAACTTCAATCTTTTCTCCGTTTATCATGATGTTGCTCATTGGTCCAGTTGTGAGGGTTTTTGTTTTCTTTATGTTGAGGTGCAATCCATACTGAAGGCTGTGGTCTTTGATCTTCATTAATAAGTGCTTCAAGTCCTCTTCACTTTCAGCAAGCAAGGTTGTGTCATCTGCATAACGCAGGTTGTTAATAAGTCTTCCTCCAATCCTGATGCCCCGTTCTTCTTCATATGGTTCAGCTTCTCCTAGTATTTGCTCAGCATACAGATTAAACAGGTATGGTGAAAAATACAACCCTGATGCACACCTTTCCTGACTTTAAGCTCTGGTGATGTAGTGGTTAAGAACTATGGCTGCTAACCAAAAGGTTTGCAGTTCAAATCCACCAGGGGCTATATGGAATCTTTATGGGGCAGCTCTACCCTGTCCTATAGGGTCACTATGAGCTGGGATCCACTCGACTGCAACAGGTTTGGTTTTTAATGCATAAACATCGATTTCCTAGGCATTAGTGAGCTGAAATGGACAGGTATTGCCCATTTTGAACTGGACAATCATATAGTCTGCTATGCTGGGAATGACAACTTGAAGAGGAATGATGTTGCATTCATCATCAAAAAGAACACTGCAAGATCTATCCTGAAGTACAACACTGTCAGTGATAGGATAAATCCATATGCCTACAATGGATTCTAGCAGCTTGTTAAATTTGTCGTTTGGTCTTGTATAGATTTCCTGAATTCCTCTGTTGTTTTGTCTTTGTGTTTCTTGGTTGGACTCAGTTTTGCCTGATCTCCTTCCTGATCTCTTGAAGAGCTCTGTGTATTAATCTTTTGAATTCTACCTCTGGTAATTCCTAGACCTTCTCTTCCTCCAGATGGTCTTCTAGTTCTTTGTTTTGGTGGCTTGCTGGAGTCATCTTGATCTGCTTCTGTATATGATTTGCTACTGTCTGTTGTCTCCAAGCCATCGATAAGTTTTTATATTTATTTATTGTGCCCTACTTTTTGTTTTGTTTTGAGTTGATATGCCCAAAGAGGTTGGACATGTGAGCTACTTTGGTTATTGTTGTCTTCGAAGCTCTCACATCCTGTCACCAGATTGTGAGAGCTGCTACTGGATGTGTGAACCCAGGAGTCCGTTTACTTTTGTTGTGTGGATTTGGCTCAGGTGTCCTGATCATTGGTCACTTAGTGTGTTGCAGACTCTCCCCTACAGTCTTAGATAGGCAGGGCTATGTAGGGGTAATTGGAGCAGGCACAGGCATCTGGCTACAATAGGGGGCTATGTGCTAAGCAAATTGGGGGGCCAATGGCTGCCCCTAAGTGCGTAGGTGGAAGGCATTTCGCTGTCTCTAGAGCACATAGGTGGGCGGTTTTTACAGCCAGACTTTGGGCACCCATTGCTGTTGGCTGTAAGGACTGGGAGACACCACTTATTCTTGGACCCCTGTGGTGGGTGGTTTTGTGGAATGGCTAAAACCACCAGTCCTCAGGCTCCTGATGTGGGTAGGTGAGGATCCTGCTTTATGGGCAGGGCAGTGTCAAATGTCACAAATGTGCCACTCCCCCTTGGCTGTTGCAGTAGAAAGCAGGCTTCAGGTGTATGCCCTGTTGTTCAATGCTAATAAGGGCCTACACTGTTGAATTGCGCCACACAGGTGTAAAAAAAAAGAGTGAAGGCCATTCAAAATCTGTGGACCCCTTATGCTTATCCCTAGGCAAAGGAGCAATGCCTGCCATGGGTTCCTGGCTTAGGGGAGTTGATGGTTTGTTTTCTTTGTTTGTTTGTTTTTTCCCCAAAAGCTGAGAGACTGGTTTGAGTTCAATAGCTCCTATTTCCAGATTAGGTGGTGTGGCAGCTGTTGAATACTGCAGAACTGGTATTGGAGCAGAGCAGGGAGGTGGTTAGGTGAGGGAAAAAGAGGCACTTCTCCACTAAGAAAGTTCCAGAGGAAGAGAGGTTATTTTGATCCTACAAGGTAGGTTAGATGCTTGCACTTACCTTTCACAGATCCAGTGCTACATCTCCCTGGCTCTAGAGGCTTGTGTAGACTCTCCACTGCCCAGTCTCTCCCAACGTGGTAAAACGTGTCCTGAGTGTTACTGCTTGCCTCAGTTCTTGTGCACCAGCTGATCCAGCCTGCAGGGTGCCAGATAGCTCAAATCTGGTATTTCTCTGCTGCTTCTGAACTGTCTCTCCTTCCTCCTGCCACTCAGTCCGACTTCTCACTTTGTCTTTGATATTCAGGGCTCCTAGATTGTCATATATAATAGATTCACTTGTTTTTGGAGGGGGGGGTCTTTGTTTTGAGAAGGACCACAGGAAGGTTCTAACTATTCTGCCATCTTGGTCCTGCCTCCCACTAAGTCTCTTGATTGCTGGACTTGCTTGGGGACAACGGCATTATTTTAATTTTCTGGGCTTAATAATTACTAAGAACTCTATAACATGAAAATCTTTCTAATGCTTCCTACTTTATGCATGCATTCTCATTTGGTCCATATAAAATGAATTAGATGTTAAGATGGGCAATAAATTCCCAATGTGCACTGGAAGTAGGCTACCATCCACACTACCATCCAATAATATGCCCGTATTACTGAGATTGGACAAAATTGTCACAAATTAATGTTTCTTTTATTTCCTTCTCCAATGACAGATTTTATCAGTCAACTTAGAAATGGATATTTCTAGTCTTTTAAATTAGGTATATAATGTCAAGGGAAAAAAAATCCCAACTGTGAAAAAATTTTTGATAATATAGTCAGGTTTTTCATAACTTTTTATTCCCATGTACAAGTAGAAAATATGAGTTGCCATTGAGTCAATTCTGACTCATGATGATCCCATATGTTTCAGAGTAAAAGTGCATTCAACAGTGTTTTCACAGTCTTTTAGAAATAGATTGCCTTTCTTCTGATGCACCTCTGAGTGGATTCAAACCATTGAATGTAGTAGATGAGCTTACCAACCATATATGCCACCTAGGGTCTCTAGCAAATAGAAGATAACTATGTAAAAGACACTGGGTCCTATTCCCACAGCACATCTGTTTAATTAGTTAGAATAACAAGTGATTGAACTAGTTGACCCCTTTGGTAAAATTAAGCTAACAGCATTATATGTGCATCTATGAAAGCAATCTAGACGTAGTATAGTAGAAATCATTGAAATCTACAGTACTGAATGCTGTTTAAAATTCTAATCTTCTCAAATAGACAAACACACTGCAGTGAACTGAAAGTATTCTTCAGAAATCATTTTCACTTAATTGCAAAATGTTAGAGCTGGAAGTGATCATATAATATGCTTTTTTGGTGAGAAAGAATGTTCTTCATAGTTCTAGATATGTTTAATAGCAAACCAGGGTATAGATATCAGATATCTGGAGTTTTCACCAGTGCTCTTTCTACTACACCATGTTACCTCCTCTCTAGAATAAAGTAAGAAATTACTCTTCATGATGAGATTGCAGGACTCTATCTTTGCCAACAGTAGAAAACTTAAATTTTTAGTTATAGACAGCAAAGGCTTGGTGTTGAAATCTTATTACCAATAATTGTTCAACATTTTGCCTCATAAAGTGTGTGATGTACCCTAGTTACTAAAACACATAAAAATCATATAGTGAATTGTAATCTAAATCATCAGTTATGCACTGAGACATAGTGTAGATATTTTTATAAAGGAAACATGATGCATGAATGTGAACGTAATGTTCTCTTTTGTGTACTTGAATCAATTGTACCTTGGTGTATGGGTAAGAGAGAAGGGAGAGAAGGATCAGTGATAAATGAACATGAACTGCAGAATGAAGCTGCAGTTTCCTGCAGCTGAATCCTGATAGTGCTAAGGCTAAGTCAAGAGACCTCTGCTCAAAAGTCATTGGACCTAATTGAAAGCTGAGTAAAGAATGTGATTAGACACTTCACCAAAGAGGATACCCAGACAGCCAACAAACACGTGAAAAGATGTTCAATATCATTAGCCATCAACCCATTGCCATCAAATCCGACTCACAGCCACCCTATAGGATAGAGTAGAACTGCCCCCATAGGGTTTCCAAGGCTATATAAAGCTGTATGTAAGCAGACTGCCAAATCTTTCTCATCTAGAGCAGCTGGTGGTTTCAAACTGTCGACCTTTCTGTTAGCAGCCAAGCGCTTAACCACTGTGCCGCCAGGTCTCCTTGTTAGCCATCAGAGAGATGAAAGTTAAAACCACAAAGATATGCCATTTCATTCCCACTAGGATGGCCAAGATAAAAAAAACAAAACAAGACAAAACAAAAAACCCAGAAAACAACAAGTGTTGGATAGGGTGTGTATGAATTGGAACCCTCATCCACTGCAGGTGGGAATGAAAAATGGTACAGCTGTTGTGGAGAATCTCAAAAAGCTAGAGGTAGCACTGCCATATGACCCAGCATTCCACTCCTATGTGTATACTCTAGGAATCCAATAGAAGTGACATGAACAGACATATGCACATCTATGTTCATTGCAGCACTATTCACAATAGCAAAAAGATGGAAACAACCTAAGTGCCCATCGATGGATGGATAAGTAAAATATGGTACATATATGGAATGGAATACAACTCAGCAATAAAAAAATGAGTTCTCAAGACATCTTGGAGCACTGATGAACCTGGAGGACATTACGTTGAGTGAAATAAGTCAATCACAAAAAAAGAAATGTTGTATGTTCTCACTTTTGTGAAATGACATAAAGAAGTAAACATACAAAAACTAATGTTCATTAGTGATTACCAGGGATGGGGGTAGGAGAGGGAATTCACTCTCTAGATAGTAGACACTTGCTATTTTTGGTGATGGGAAAAGTAATGCCAAATGAAGATGAAGTGTACAAAGCTTGAGGAAAGTAAATGATGTCAATAAAATGTACACAAGAAAAAAAAGACATTTTGGTGATTGCTATGGCATATAAAATTTTGAGACAACAGCAAAAACAACCAAAAAATATATATTCTTGTATATATGTATGCATGTAGGCATATATGTGCATAGGTGTGTATATGTGAGTATACATTTGACAGACTGACAGACACGTGGTGGGTGCATAAATAGGTGTATGCATATATATATGTATATGCGTCTATGTGACTGTATGCACACATATTCACATATATAATAAAGCACATAGGGGTCACAGTTACAGATAATTCTTAGACATAACCAAGCACCTCATGGGATTGGATTTCTGGGTCTGAAGGATTAGGACCACACTCCTGTGGAACATCTCTATCAATTGGCATAATATATATCATGAAGTATATATTCCAATCCTAGTTTGCTGAGTAGTGTTTGGGGTCTTAAAAGCTTGCAAGCAGCCATATAAGATATAATTATTGCTCTCTAATCATCCAGAGCAAAAGACAAAAAAGGAAACCAAATATTTGAAGATGAAACTGGTTTATAGGACAAATAGTCTACACATACCACAGCCTTATCTATCACGAGACCATAAGAACTAGATGGTGCCTGGCTACATTTACTGACAGTTCTAATCAGGGCCGCAATAGATGGATCCTTATAGAATGGAAGAAAAACGTGGACCAGCACCTCAAATTCCTGAAACAAACACAAAACCAGACCAGCTGGACTGGTTGGGACTGGGGGACTTCTGGGTCTATTTCGCTGAAACTAATCCCTGGGGTCACCTTGTAGCTAAATTACAAGGTAGGCTCAGAGAATAATGAGTACCACCTGTAAGTACTGCACTCCTTTTAAAAATCACCTTTATGAGACCAAAAAGTCAACAATTACTTTAAAACAAAGACGAGAACGTAAGAGGACATGGAAACTAAATTAATGAAACCAGAATAACCAGATCAGATAATAAGAATGTTTACTGTGATGGTTAATGTTATGTGTTAACTTGGCTAGGCTTTAATTCTCAGTGGTTTGGCGGACATTACGTATTACTTCGCATTTTGTGATTTGAAGTAAGCAGCCAGTGATTTGGAAGAGGAGTTCCCTTGGGGTGTGACCTGCATCCATGATAGAAACAAATGCTCTGGCAAAGCATGCCCTCTTTCCAATCCTGCAACCTTCTTGGCATCTGAGCCATGTTCATGGGCTATAAACCAGCAGGGGTCTCCAGCCTGTCATCTGACCTTCAGATTTTGGGTTCATCAGTCCCTGTATACCCTGAACACCAATTGAGATGTTTCAACAAATAGATGCAGTGCTGGAAGTGCTCACTTGTCCATGCCAAGAAATTTGCAAGACAGGTACCTGGTCAAAGAACTGGGAGAGATCCATATTTATGCCTGTTCCCAAGAAAGGTGATCGCACTGAACGCGGAAATTATCAAACAATATCATTAATATCACACACAAGTAAAATCTTGCCGAAGATCATTCAAAAGCAACTGCAGCAGTATATCCACGGGGAACTGCCAGAAATTCAATCAGGATTTAGAAGAAGATGTGGAACCAGGGATATTATTACTGATGTCAGATGGATCCTGGTTGAAAGCAAAGAATACCACAAAGATGTTTACCTGTGTTTTATTGACTATGAAAAGGCACTCGACTGTGTGGATCTAACAAATTACGGATAACATTGCAAAGAATGGCAATTCCAGAACACTTAATTGTGTTCATAAGGACACTGTACATAGATAAAGAGGCAGTCTTTCAAACGGAACAAGGGGATGTTGCATCATTTAAAGTCAAGAAAGGTGTGTGTCAGGGTCGTTCCTTTCACCATACCTATTCAATTTGTATGCTGAGCAAATAATCTGAGAAGCTGGACTATTTGAAGAAAAACAGGGCATCAGGATTGGAGGAAGGCTTATCAACAACCTGCGTTATGCAGATGACACAAGCTTTCTTGCTAAAAGTGAAGAGGACTTGAAGCACTTACTAATGAAGATCAAAGACCACAGCCTTCAACATAAAAAAAAAAATTCTCACAACTGGACCAATAAGCAAGAACATGATAAATGGAGAAAAGATTGAGGTTGGCAAGGATTTCATTTTACTTGGATCCACAATCAACAGCCTTAGAAGCAGCAGTCGAGAAATCAAAAGATGCATTGCATTGGGCAAATTGGCTGCAAGAGACCTCCTTAAAGTGTTGGAAAGCAAAGATGTCACCTTGAAAACTAAGTTGCACCTACCCAAGCCATAGTGTTTTCCAATTACCTAATATGCATTCAAAAACTGGACAATGAATAAGGAAGACAGAAGAATTGATGTCTTTGGATTGTGGTGTTGGAGCAGAATATGAAATATATCATGGACTAACAAAAGAACGAAAAATTCTGTCTTGGTAGAAGTACAACCAGAATGCTCCTTAGAAGCAAGGATGGAGAGACTATATCTCACATACTTTGGACATGTTATCAGGAGGGATCAATTCCTGGAGAAGGACATCATGCTTGGCAGAATGGAGAGCCAGCAAAAAAAAAGGAAGACCGTCAATGATATGGATTGACACAGTGGCTACAACAATGGGCTCAAGCATAGCAACAATTGTGAGAATGGTGCAGGACTGGGCATTGTTTCGTTCTGTTGTCCATGGGGTTGCTGTGAGTCAGAACCAACTCAATGGCACTTAATAACTTCAACAGTCCCTGCAACTACATGAGCCAATGGAGGTCATCGACCTGTCATCCAATCCACGGATGTGGAACCTTCCAGCCCCCAGAATTGTGTGAGCCATTTCCTTGAAGTGAATCTCTGTATATATATTTATATATCTTTCACTGGTTTTGCTCCTCTAGAGCATTGTGAAAAACATAACCAATATCAGTGAACAACTTGTGTAGAAATTATTGAATGGCAAAAACCCTGGTGGTGTAGTGGTTAAGTCCTATGGCTGCAAACCAAAGGGTCAGCAGTTCGAATCTGCCAGGTGCTTCTTGGAAACTCTATGTGGCAGTTTTACACTGTCTTATAGGGCCGCTATGAGTCGGAATCGACTTGACAGCACTGGGTTTGGTTTTGGTTTAATTTTTTTTTTTAACTGCTACATAAACTTTCACTGAAACACACAATAAAATATTATTAAAAGAAAAAAAAGATGCTGGAATCATTCTCACTAGAAAACATTGCAGTGGTATGTGAATGACAGTCATAGTCACTTTTTTTTTAATTGTGATAAAATATATATGGCAAAACATTTGCCATTAAACCATTTTTATGTGTAAAATTTAGTGGCATTAATTACATTCACCATATTGTAAAACCTTCAGCAGATAATCACTCTTTACAGATGATTGGTGATGCAGACCTTTAGGATTCCATGGCCTGGGGAAGCGGGGCCAACATGGCGGAGTACTCAGAAGCTTCTGGTGATCCCTCTTACATTAAAGACCTGAAAAAAAAGTGAAATCATTATATATATGACAAGCTAGGAGAACTGAACATCAAAGCAAAGTTAGGAAATCAGACTGAGTGGCAGGGGGAGGTAGAGACGGTTCCGAAATGGTGAGGAGATGCTGGACCTAGCTCGGCAGGAACCAGCACTCCTCTGGCATGATCACCTGGAGTAATTGCAAAAGGACTGTGTGTAGCATTCGGGATGCGGTTTCCTCAGGGAAAGGCAGTGAGCTGCACAGTCTACTAACACCTCCGGAACCAGAGAAGAACAGTACTCTCTGCAAAAGTTAAGTGCTTGTGTTGATTTTACCACACCCCTTGCCCCCTGCCCCCAAGCTGACTTCAGCAGCTGTCTATTTCCCTGTGCCTGAAATAGGTCCTGCTGCTCACCCTGAGCCATTCCCCTGACCTTGGAGAAGGTATAAATTAACAACAAGGGGAAAAGATAATCTGTCAGCTCTACTATGCTCAGGAACTCAGGACAGAAGAGGCTCCTGTCCAGGCACAAACGGTCTGTGAACTTTGAATAGCTTTCACACCTGCATGGACTCCTGTGGGCACATTTCAAGAGATAAGGCCCCTGTTAATGCAACAGGGTATCTGCTTGAGATCTGACTTCAACTGTTTCAGCTGTGTGGTGGAGAGGTAGGTTTTTGATGTTTCACACCACTTTGCCTATTAAACAGGGTCCTCACCTACACACATCAGGAGACTGAGGACTGGTGGCTCCACTCACATCACCTACCCACCCTTGACAATGGTCCAAGGATAAATGGTGCCTTCCGGTTTTAATGACCAAAAGCATTGGGTGTCCATGGCCTGGCTGCAGAACCCATCCACCTGTGCACTCTAGCGAACAGAGATACACTTCCCACAGAGACACTCAGGGGATGGTTCTCAGCCCCCTGCCTTGCTCACAGCATGACCTCCTGCTGCAACCAGATACCAGTACCTACACCAATAACCTGTGCCCCTCTAAGACGGTAGGACAGGGCTTGTACCACACAATTGATGACCAAATACCTGGGCACCTGAGCCGAATCCATATAAGAAAAGTGAAAGGACTCCTAGGCTTATATACCTGGTAACAGCTCTAGCCTTCCGGTGAAAGGACGTTAGAGCTTAAAAGGCACAAATAATCAAGCTACCTCATTCTAGCACCCTATTTGGACATATCAGAACAAAGCAAAGCAAAGCAAGAAGTTAGGATACAGTAAGTAAACATAAAATAAATTAATACAATAACTTATAGATGGCTCAGAGACAAGACTCAATATCAAATCACATGAAGAAGCAGACCATGATCGTCTCAACAAGCTCTCAAAAAAAAAAAAAAAAGAACCAAAGAATCTCCTGGATGAAGATGTATCCTGGAATTCCCAGATGTAGAATACAAAAGGCTAACATAAAGAACTCTTCAAGAGATCAGAAAGGAGATCAGACAAAACACACAATAACCCAAGGAACACACAGATAAAGCAGTTGAAAAATTAAAAAGGTTATTCAAGAATATAATGAAAATTTTAATAGGTTGCAAGAATCCATAGAGAGAGAGCAATCAGAAATTCAGGTTAACAATAAAATTACACAATTAGAAAACTTAATAGAAAGACAGAGGACCAGAATTGAGGACATGGAAGGCAGAGTTAGTGAGACTGAAGATAAAACACTTGGCATTAATACATTCGTGGAAAAATCAGGTAAAAGAATTTAAAAAAAAATGAAGAAACCCTAAGACTCGTGTGGGACTCCATGAAGAGAAATAACCTACAAGTGATTAGAGTACCAGAACAGGGAGGGATAACAGAAAATACAGAGAGAATTGTTGAAGAGTTGTTGGCAGGAAACTTCTCTGATATTGTAAAAGATGAGAAGATATCTATCCAAGATGTTCCTTGAACCCCACATAAGGTAGATGGCAAAAGAAAATCACCAAGACATATTATAATCAAAATTGCCAAAACCAAAGACAAAGAGAGAATTTTAAGAGCAGCTAGGGATACACGAAAAGTCACCTACAAAAAAGAGTGAATAAGAATAAGCTCAGGCTACTCGGCAGAAACCGTGCAGGCAAGAAGGCAATGAGATGACTTATGGAAAGTATTGAAGGAAAAAAATTGCCAGCCAAGAATCATATAGCCAGTAAAACTCTCTCTCAAATATGAAGGTAAAATTAGGACATTTCCAGATAGACAGAACTTTAGGAAATTTGTAACAACCAAACCAAAACTACAAAAAATACTAAAGGGAATTCTCTGGTTAGAAAATCAAGAAAATCAGATATCAACCCAAGACTAGAAAACAGAACAGAGTAACCAGATATCAACCAGAACAGGGAAATCACAAAAATAAATCAAGAAAAAAAAAAACACTCAAAACAGGGAAAGAGCAATGTCACTATGTAAAAGATGACAACATTAAAACAATAAAGAGTGATTGAAAAATGCAGTCATAGATCTTTCATATGGACAGGAAGTCAAGGCAATATACAGAAATAAAACCTAGATTTAAACTTAGGAAAATGGGGGTAATATTAAGGAAACTAACAATCCAGCAAATCAAAATAAAATACAAGAAAAATATAAAAAATCAGCAAAAACAAAATCAAAAACAGTGAATAAGAGGAAAAGACAATATATAAAAATAAACTACTCACCACAAAAATTAAGTGGGAAAAAGAAACTGTGAACCACACACAATAAGACATCGATATGGCATCACTAAACTCATAAAAAAAAATACCTATCCATAATTACACTGAATGTAAACAGAATAAATGCGCCAATAAAGAGACAGAGAGTAGAAGAGTGGATTAAAAAAACACAATCCGTCTATATGCTGCCTACAAGAGACACACATTAGAGTTAAAGACACAAACAAAAACTCAACGGATGGAAAAAAATATATCAAGGAAACAAGAATCAAAAAAAAGCAGAAGTAGCAATATTAATTTCTGACACAATAGGCTTAAAAGTTAAATCCACTACAAAGGGTAAGGAAGGACACTACATAATGATTAAAGGGAAAATATACCAGTAGGATATAACCATATTAAATATTTCTGCACCCAACGACAGGACGTCAGGACAAATAAAACAAACTCTAACAGCACTGAAAAATGAGATACAAAGCTCCACAATAATATCAGGAGACTTCAAAACGCCTCTTTTGGTGAACGACAGAACATCCAGAAAGAAGCTCAATAAAGACGTGGAAGATCTAAATGCCACAATCAATCCACTTAACATCATAAACATATACAGAACACTTCACCCAACAGCAACTAACTATACTTTCTTTTCCAACACACATGGAACATTCTCTAGAATAGGCCAAATATCAGGTCATAAAGCAAACCTTAACGGACTCCAAAACATCAAAATACTGCAAAGCATCTTCTCTGACAATAAAGCCATTAAAGTAAGAATCAATAACAGAAAAAGCAGGGAAAAGAAATCAAACACATGGAAACTGAACAATGCCCTGCTCAACACGACTGGGTTACAGAAGAAATTAAGGATGGAGTAAAAATATTCATAGAATCGAATGACAATGAAAACATTTCCTATCAGGACGTTTGGAAAAAGCTAAAGCACTGTTTGGAGGTCAATTTACAGCAATAAATGCACACACAAAAAAGAAGAAAGGGCCAAAATCAAAGAAGTATCCCTAAAACTTGAACAAACAGAAAGAGAGCAACAAAAGAAAACCTCAGGCATTAGAGGAAAGCAAGTAATAAAAACTAGAGCAGAATTTAAATGAAATAGAGAACAAAGAAAACAATTGAAAGAGTTAACAAGACCAAAAGCTGATTCTTTAAGAAAAATTAACAAAATTGATAAACCATTGGCCAGAAGAAAAACAGAAGGAGCAAATAAACCGAACAAGAAATAAGATAGGCGATATCACAACAGACTCAACTGAAATTTAAATATCATATCATATTATTATGAAAAATTGTACTCTAACAAATTCGAAAACCTAGAAGAAATGGATGAATTCCTAGAAAAACACTACCTACCTAAACTAACACAAACGGAAGTAGAACAACTAAATAGACCCAAAACAAGAGATTGAAAAGATAATCAAAAGACTCCCCCTAAAAAAAGCCCTGGCCCGATGGCTTCACTGCAGAGTTATACCAAACGATCATAGAAGAGTTAACACCACTACTACTAAAGGTATTTCAGAGCATAGAAAAGGACAGAATACTCCTAAACTCATTCTATGAAGCCAGCATATCCCTGATACCAAAAACAGGTAAAGACACCACAAAAAAGAAAGTTACAGACCTATATCCCTCATGAACTTAGGTGCAAAAATCATCAACAAAATTCCAGCCAATAGAATTCAACAACATATCAAAAAAATAATTCACCATGAACAAAGGGGATTCATACCAGGTACGCAGGGATGGTTCAACATTAGAAAAACAATTAATGGAATCCACCACATAAATAAAATAAAAGACAAGAATCGCATGATCTTATCAATACATGCAGAAAAGGCATTTGAGAGATTTCAACACCCATTTATAATAAAAACTCTCAGCAAAATAGGAATAGAAGGAAAAATCCTCAATATAATAGAGGACATTTAGAGAGGCGGAGCCAAGATGGGGAAACAGATGCTTCCATCAAGCCCTCTTTACAACAAAGACCCCCCAAAAAACAAGTGAAACGAGTACATTTGTGACAACCTGTTTTTCTTTGGGAGCCCTGAACATCAAAGACAAGCTTAGACAACCTAATGAGCGGCAGGGGGAGGAAGAGACCATTCAGAAGCGCAGAGGAGTTCCCGGACCTGAACCGCAGGGAGCCCTCAGGCACCATTCCCGGAGCAGAGGCGGCAGCGGTGATGGGCTGGTCCTAGTGTTCGGCCGCAGTTTCCTCAGGGAGAAGTAGTCAGCCACACAGCCCACTCACACCTCCAGAACCTGAGGAGAACGGTGCTCTGGGCAAATCTAAGTACTTGTGTATATTTTACAGCACCCACCTCACCCCCAAACCAGCTTCAGCTGCTGAATCCCGAGGCCTGAGATAGACCCTGGTGAGTACCTGGAGCTGTCCTCCCAGCCTTGGGGAAGGAAAAAAATTGCAACTGGGAGGAAAAGATAATCTGCTAGCTCCATTAACCAGGGGAGCTCAGGACAGAAGTGGCTCCTGTCCAGGCATAAACTGTCAGTGGACCTTTAACACCTTTCCCTTCTGCATGGACCTGTGTGGACCTATTTCGGGAGAATAGGCCCTCATTGGCAACCTCCAACCATTTCAGCAGTGCGGTGGAGAGGTGGGTGTTTGAAGTTTGACTTTGCTTTACATATTAAACAAGGCCCTTACCTACCCACAACAGGGACCTAAGGACGGGTGGCTCCACTTGGGTAACCCAGCCACCTGTGACAGGGGTCCAGGGATAACTGGTACAGCAAAAACTTTGGGTGCCCATGGTCCCTCTGCAGAGCCCACCCACCCACACGCTCTAGGGAACAGAGACGTGTTTTCCTCAGAGACACTTGGGGATTGGTTCTCAGCCCCCTGCCTTGTTCAGAGCGTGACCCCCTGCTGCAATCAGATACAGGTATATACGTCAATCACCCCTGCCCCTCTAAGACTGTAGGACCGAGCCTGTACCACACACTTGATATCAGCTACCTTGAAACCTGAGCTGAATTCATACAAGAAAACTGAATGGACTTCTAGACTTGATATATCTGATAACAGCTCTAGCCAGTTGGGGACAGGACAACAGAGCTCCAAAGGTGAAAATAATCAAGCTAGCTCACTCAAGCAACCAATAGGGGTATACCAAAATAAAACAAAGCAAGAAGCTACAACACAGTAAGCAAGCATAAACTAATACAGTAACTTATAGATGGCTCAGAGACAACAGTCAATATCAAGTCACATAAAGACACAGGCCATGATCACTTCAAGAGTCTCTCAAAACAAAGAGTCCTGGGATCTTCTAGATGGAAGTGCATTCCTGGAATTACCAGATGCAGAATACAAAAGTTTAATATACAGAACCCTTCAAGACATCAGGAAGGAAATGAGGCAATACACAGAACAAGCCAAAGAACACACAGATAAAGCAACTGAAGAAATTAGAAAGATTATTCAGGAACATAATGAAAAGTTTAATAAGCTGGAAAAATCCATAGACAGACAGCAATCTGAAATTCAGAATATTAACAATAAAACTAAAGAATTAGATAACCCAATAGAAAGTCAGAGGAGCAGAATTGAAAAAGTAGAAGCTAGAATTTCCGAACTCGAAGATAAATCACTTGGCACTAATATATTTGAAGAAAAATGAGATAAAAGAATTTAAAAAAATGAAAAAAACCTTAAGAATCATGTGGGACTCTATCAAGAGAAATAACCTTCGAGCGATTGGAGTACCAGAACAGGGAGGGATAACAGAAAATACAGAGAAAGTTGTTGAGGATTTGTTGGCAGAAAACTTCCCTGATACTGTGAAAGATGAGAAGGTATGTATCCAAGATGCTCATAGAACTCCACATAAGGTAGATCTTAAAAGAAAGTCACCAAGACATATTATAATCAAGCTTGCCAAAACCAAAGATAGAGACAATTATAAGAGGAGCGAGGGATAAAAGAAAAGTCACCTACAAGGGAGAGCCAATAAGAATAAGCCCGGACTACTCGGCAGAAACCATGCAGGCAAGAAGGCAATGAGATGACATATTTAAAAAATTGAAGGAAAAAAATGCCTGCCAAGAATCATATATCCATCAAAAAAAAAAAAAAAAACTGCCTCTTAAATATGAAGGTGAATTTAAGACATTTCCAGAAAAACACAAGTTGAGGTAATTCGTAAAAACCAAACCAAAACTACAAGAAATACTAAAGGGATTTCTTTGGTTAGGAAATCAATAATATCAGGTATCAACGCAAGACCAGAATACTGGGAAGAGCAATCAGAAGTCAACCCAGACAGGAAAATCCAAAAAAAAAAAAAAAAAGCAAGATTAAAAAAAAAAAAATCCCACTCCTCGGAATATATCCTAGAGAAATAAGAGCCTTTAAACAAACAGATATATGCACACCCATGTTTATGGCAGCTCTGTTTACAATAGCAAAAAGATGGAAGCAACCAAGGTACCCATCAATGGATGAATAGATAAATAAATTATGATATATTCACACAATTGAATACTACGCATCGATAAAGAACAGTGAGAAATCTGTGAAATATTTCAGAACATGGAGGAACAAGGAAGGCATTATGCTGAGTGAAATTAGTTGCAAAAGGACAAATATTGTAAAAGGCCGCTATAATAAGAACTTCATAAATAGTTTAACCTGAGAAGAAAACATTCTTTTGTGGTTAAGAGAGGAGGGCGGGAGTGAGGTTGGGAGAGGGGCATTCTCTAATTAGATGGTAGATAAGAACTACATTAGATGAAGGGAAAGACAGCACACAATACAGGGGAGGTCAGCACAATTGGACTAAACCAAAAGCAAAGAAGTTTCCTGAATAAACCGAATGCTTCGAAGGCCAGTGTAGCAGGGGCAGGGTTTTGGGGACCATGATTTCAGGGGACATCTAAGTCAATTGGCATAATAAAATCTACTAAGAAAACATTCTGCATCCCACTTTGAAGAGTGGCATCTGGGGTCTTAACGCTGGCAAGCAGCCATCTAAGATGCATCAATTGGTCTCAGCCCACCTGGATCAAAGGAGAATGAAGAACATCAAGGACACAAGGTGATTACGAGCCCGAGACAGAAAGGGCAACATGAAGCAGAGACTTACATCATCCTGAGACCAGAAGAACTAGATGGTGCCCAGCTACAACCGATGACTGCCCTGACAGGGAACACAACAGGGAACCCCTGAGGGAGCAGGAGAGCAGTGGGATGCAGACCCCAAATTCTCATAAAAAGACCAGACTTAATGGTCTGACTGAGACTGGAAGGACCCCCGTGGTCACAGTCCCCAGACCTTCTGTTGGCCCAGGACAGGAACCATTCCCGAAGACAACTATTCAGACATGGGTTGGACTGGACAATGGGTTGAAGAGGGATGCTGGTGAGGAGTGAGTTTCTTGGATCAGGTGGACACTTGGGACTATGTTGGCATCTCCTGCCCAGAGGGGAGATGAGAGGGTGGAGGGTATTAGAAGCTGGCAAAAAGGACATGAAAAGAGAGAGTGGGGGGAGAGAGCAGGCTGTCTCATTAGACGGAGAGTAATTGGGAGTGTGTAGCAAGGTGTATATGGGTTTTTGTGTGAGAGACTGACTTGATTTGTAAACTTGCACTTAAAGCACAATAAAATTATTTAAAAAATAAATAAATAAATGGCATTTAAACAAAGCCAATAGCCAAAATCATTGTAAATGGAGAGAGCCTGAAAGCATTCCCCTTGAGATCAGGAACCAGACAAGGATGCACTTTATCACCGCTTTTATTCAACATTGTCCTCGAGGTCCTAGGCAGAGCAATTAGGCTAGGTAAAGAAATAAAGGGCATCCAGATTGGCAAGGAAGAAGTAAAAGTATCTCTATTTGCAGGTGACATGATCTTATACACAGAAAGCAGTAAGGACCTCAAGAAAACTACTGAAAGTAATAATAGTTCAGCAGATTATCAGGATACAAGATAAACATACAAAAATCAGTTGGATTCCTCTATACCAACAAAAACAACATCGAAGCAAAATTCACCATATCAATACTATTTACAGTGGCCCCCAAGAAGGTAAAATACTTAAGAATAAATCTTACCAGAGATGTAAAAGACTTATACAAAGAAAACTACAAAATACTTCTGCAGGAAACCAAAAGAGACCTACATAAGTGGAAAAACATACCTTGCTCACGGTTACAAAGGCTTAACATTATAAAAGTGTCTATTCTACTGAAAGTGATCTGTAGATTTAATGCAATCCCGATCCAAATTCCAACTACAATTTTTAATGTGATGGAGAAACAAATCACCAACTTCATATGGAAGGGAAAGGGGCCCCAGATAAGTAAAGCATTTTACTGAAAAAGAAGAACAAAGTGGGAGGACTTACTCTAACTGATTTTGGAGTCTATTATACTGCCTCAGTAGTCAAAACAGCCTGGTACTGGTTCAACAGCTGATAAAAAGACCAATGGAACAAAATTGAGAATCCATACATAAATCCACCCACAAAAGAGCAGTTGATATTTGACAAAGACCCCAAAGCAGTTAAATGGGGAGAAGACATTCTTCTCAACAAATGGTGCTGGCATAACTGGATATCCATCTGCAAAAAAGTGAAACAAGACCCATACCTCACACCATGCACAAAAATGAACTCAAAATGAATCAAAGAACTAAATATAAAATCTAAAACGATAAAGATCATGGAAAAAAATAGGGACAACATTAGGAGCCCTAATACATGGCATAAACAGTATACAAAACATTACTAACAATGTAGAAGAAAAAGTAGATAACTGGGAGCTCCTAAAAATCAAACACCTATGCTCATCCAAATAATTCACCAAATAAGTAAAAAGATTACCTACAGACTGGGAAAAAGTTTTTAACTATGACGTTTCCAATAAGTGCCTGATCTCTGAAATCTACATGATACTGGGAAAACTCAATGACAAAAAGACAAATAACCCAATATAAAAATGGGCAAAAAAATATGAACAGACACTTCACTAAAGAAGACATTCAGGTAGCTAACAGATACCTGAGGAAGTGCTCACGATCATTAGCCATTAGAGAAATGCAAATCAAAACTACAATGAGACTCCATCTCACTCCAACAAGGCTGGCATTAACCCAGAAAGCACAAAACAATAAACGGAGAGACTGTGGAGAGATTGGAACACTTATACAGTGCTGGTGGGAATGCTAAATGGTACAATCACTTTGGAAATCAATTTGGTGCTTCCTTAAAAAGCTAGAAATAGAGGCGGGGCCAAAATGGCAGACTAGGTGGAGGCTACCACCGATCCCTCTTGCAACAAAGACTCGGAAAAACAAGTAAATCGATCACATACATAACAATCTACGAACTCTGAACAACAAACACAGATTTAGAGACGGAGAACAAACAAATACGGGGAGACAGCAATTGTTTTCAGAACCAGGAGCCAGCGTACCAGGCAGGTGACCTTCGGAGCCCGATTTGGTGCAGAGCCCAGGGGGGCAGACGGCACAGACAAGGGGCCCAGCCCTAGCCCCCGAACTCATCCCAGGAGGGAGCCCAGCCGGTTGGCGGGGGCGGAGTGCGGCGCAGCCAGTGGGAGAAGTCCCCGGGAGGCAGTGACTGGTCTTGGAGTGGGGAGAGCAGCGTCCCAGCCGGGACGCGCAGTCGTGGCTCAGGCACGGGGAGCTGCTCCGCTCTCCTGAGCTGACCCCGGGGGGGGAGCCCACCCATTTTGCGGGAGCGGCATGCGACCCGGCTGGCGGGACGGGGAGTCCCCGGGAGGCAGCGACTGATTTCGGAGTCGGGAGTGCACCGTCCCGGTAGGGGAGCCTTAACCTTGGGGGTGGGGCTGACAGCGGAGGATCTGACTGTGACGCCAGCGGGCCAGACCCCCCAGGGGGCAATCTCCACACAGCCAGTACATATAAGCAACTCGCCCCGCGGAAATCTCAGATATAAGAGTCATTCCAAGTGAGACAAACAACTCTGGCTATATTCTGAGGTGCTACACTCCTAGCTCTCTGATGCCTCCCCCACCCTCCCCAGGCGGCTCCATTAACATCCGAATAGCCTTAGCCAGAGGGAGAACTCTGATAGGGATCTGACTGCATTTTTTTAGGGGATTTTCTGGAAAAACTAGTTTCCCAGTGATGGCTCGGAGACAGCAGTCCATATCAAACCAAATAAAGAAGCAGGCCATAACAGCTTCTTCAACCCCCCAAACAAAAGAATCAAAATCTTTCCCAAATGAAGATACAATCCTGGAATTATCAGATACAGAATATAAAAAACTAATTTACAGAATGCTTAAAGACATCACAAATGAAATTAGGCTAACTGCAGAAAAAGCCAAGGAACACACTGATAAAACTGTTGAAGAACTCAAAAAGATTATTCAAGAACATAGTGGAAAAATTAATAAGTTGCAAGAATCCATAGAGAGACAACATGTAGAAATCCAAAAGATTAACAGTAAAATTACAGAATTAGACAACTCAATAGGAAGTCAGAGAAGCAGACTCGAGCAATTGGAATGTAGAGTGGGGGACCTGGAGGACAAGGGAGTTGACACCAATATAGCTGAAAAAAAATTAGATAAAAGAATTTTAAAAAATGAAGAAACCCTTAGAATCATGTGGGTCTCTATCAAGAAGAATAACTTGCGTGTGATTGGAGTCCCAGAACAGGGAGGGATAACAGAAAATACAGAGAGAATAGTTGAAGATCTATTGGCAGAAAACTTCCCTAACATCATGAAAGACGAAAGGATATCTATCCAAGATGCTCATTGAATCCCATATAAGATTGATCCAAAAAGAAAATCACCAAGGCATATTATCATCAAACTTGCCAAAACCAAAGATAAAGAGAAATTTTTAAAAGCAGCCAGGGATAAAAGAAAGGTCTCCTACAAAGGAGAATCAGTAAGAATAAGTTCAGACTACTCAGCAGAAACCATGCAGTCAAGAAGGCAATGGGATGACATATATAGAGCACTGAAGGAAAAAACTGTCAGCCAAGGATCATATATCCAGCAAAACTCTTTCTCAAATATGAAGGTGAAATTAAAACATTTACAGATAAACACAATGTTACAGAATTTGCAAAAAGCAAACCAAAGCTACAAGAAATACTAAAGGAAATTGTTTCGTCAGAAAATCAATAATATCAGAGACCAGCACAACACAAGGTCACAGAACAGAACATCCTGATATCAACTCAAATAGGGAAATCACAAAAACAAATTAGGATTAATTTTTTAAAAATGCTCAAAACAGGCACTCATTGAAGTCAATATGTAAAAGATCACAATAATCAAAAAGAGGGACTAAATACAGGAGGCATAGAACTGCTATATGGAGAGGGAAACAAGGCGCTATAGGACAATAGAAGATAGGTTTTTACTTAGAAAAATGGGGGTAAATATTAAGGTAACCACAAAGAGGTATAACAACTCCATAACTCATAATAAAAACCAAGAAAAACATAATGACTCAGCAAACATAAATTCAACTACTATGAAAATGAGGAACACACAATTTACAATGAAAAAGTCTCAGCACAAAAAAGTAACTGGAAAAATGAAATTGTAAACAACACACACAAAAAGGCATCAAAATGACAGCACTGAACACATAAAAAAACTAAAACTTATCTATAATTACGCTGAATGTAAATGGACTAAATACACCAATAAAGAGACAGAGAGTCTCAGACTGGATGAAGAAACACGATCCGTCTATATGCTGCCTACAAGAGACACATCTTAGACTTAGAGAAACAAACAAACTAAAACTCAAAGGATGGAAAAAAATACATCAAGCAAACAACAATCAAAAAAGACCAGGAGTAGCAACATTAATTTCTGACAAAATAGACCTTAAAATTAAATCCACCACAAAGGATAAAGAAGGACACTACATAATGATTAAAGGGACAATTGACCAGGAAGATACAACCATAGTAAATATTTATGCACCAATGACAGGGCTGCAAGATACATAGAACAAACTTTAACAGAACTGAAAAGTGAGATAGACACCTCCACAATTATACTAGGAGACTTCAACACACCACTTTTGGAGAAGGACAGGACTTCCAGTAAGCCACTCAATAGAGACACGGAAGAACTAATTGCTACAATCAACCAACTTGACCTCATAGAATTATACAGAACACTCCACCCAACAGCTGCAAAGTATACTTTTTTTTCTAGCGCACATGGAACATTCTCTCAAATAGCACATATTAGGTCGTAAAACAAACCTTTGCAGAATCCAAAACATCGAAATATTACAAAGCATCTGCTCAGACCATAAGGCCATAAAAGTGGAAATCAATAACAGAAAAATTAGGGAAAAGAAATCAAATACTTGGAAACTGAACAACACCCTGCTCAAAAATGACTGGGTTATAGAAGACATTAAGGAGGGAATAAAGAAATTCATAGAATGCAACGAGAATTAAGACACTTCCTATCAAAACCTCTGAGACACAGCAAAAGCAGTGCTCAGAGGCCAATTTATATCGATAAATGCACACATACATAAAGAAGAAAGAGCCCAAATCAGAGAACTGTGCCTACAACTTGAACAAATAGAAAGCAAGCAACAAAAGAATCCATCAGGCACCAGAAGAAAACAAATAATAAAAATTAGAGCTGAACTAAATGAATTAGAGAACAGAAAAACAAATGAAAGAATTAACAAAGCCAAAAGCTGGTTCTTTGAAAAAATTAACAAAATTGATAAAACATTGGCCAGACTGACTAAAGAAATACAGGAAAGGAAACAAATAACCCAAATAAGAACCGAGATGGGCCACATCGCAACAGACCCAACTGAAATTAAAAGAATCATATCAGATTATTACAAAAAACTGTACTCTAACAAATTTTCAAACCTAGAAGAAATGGATGAATTCCTAGAAAAACACTACCTACCTAAACTAACACAATCAGAAGTAGAACAACTAAATAGACCCATAACAGAAAAAGAGATTGAAAAGGTAATCAAAAAACTCCCAACAAAAAAAAGCCCTGGCCCGACGGCTTCACTGCAGAGTTCTACCAAACTTTCAGAGAAGAGTTAACACCACTACTACTAAAGGTATTTCAAAGCATAGAAAATGATGGAATACTACCTAACTCATTCTATGAAGCCACCATATCCCTGATACCAAAACCAGGTAAAGACACCAAAAAAAAAAAAAAAAAGAAAGAAAATTACAGACCTATATCCCTCACGAACATAGCTGCAAAATCCTCAACAAAATTCTAGCCAATAGAATTCAACAACATATCAAAAAAAGAATCCACCACGACCAAGTGGGATTTATACCAGGTATGCAAGGCTGGTTTAATATTAGAAAAAACATTAATATAATCCACCATATAAATAAAACAAAAGACAAAAACCACATGATCTTATCAATGGATGCAGAAAAGGCATTTGACAAAGTCCAACACCCATTCATGATAAAAACTCTCAGCAAAATAGGAATTGAAGGAAAATTCCTCAACATAATAAAGGGCATCTTTAATTTTTTTTATTATTATATATAATATACAAAGCCAAGAGCCAACATCACCCTAAATGGAGAGAGTCTGAAAGCATTTCCCTTGAGAACGGGAACCAGACAAGGATGCCCTTTATCACCGCTCTTATTCAACATTGTGCTAGAGGTCCTAGCCAGAGCAATTAGGATAGACAAAGAAGTAAAGGGCATCCGGATTCGCAAGGAGGAAGTAAAATTATGTCTATTTGCAGATGACATGATCTTATACACAGAAAACCCTATGGAATCCTCCAGAAAACTACTGAAACTAATAGAAGACTTTGGCAGAGTCTCAGGTTATAAGATAAACATACAAAAATCACTTGGATTCCTCTACATCAACAAAAACAACATCGAAGAGGAAATCACCAAATCAATACCATTCACAGTAGCCCCCAAGAAGATAAAATACTTAGGAATAAATCTTACCAAAGATGCAAAAGACCTATACAAAGAAAACTACAAACTACTAGTGCAAGAAACTAAAAAGGACCTACATAAGTGGAAAAACATACCCTGCTCATGGATAGGAAGACTTAACATAGTAAAAATGTCTATTCTACCAAAAGCCATCTGTACATACAATGCACTTCCAATCCAAATTCCAATGACATTTTTTAATGTGATGAAGAAACAAATCACCAGCTTCATACGGAAGGGAAAGAAGCCCCGGATAAGCAAAGCATTACTGAAAAAGAAGAAGAAAGTGGGAGGCCTCACTCTACCTAATTTCAGAAGCTATTATACAGCCACAGTAGTCAAAACAGCCTGGTACTGGTACAACAACAGGCACATAGACCAATGGAACAGAATTGAGAACCCAGATATAAATCCATCCACGTATGAGCAGCTGATATTTGACAAAGGACCAGTGTCAGTTAATTGGGGAAAAGATAGTCTTTTTAACAAATGGTGCTGGCATAACTGGATATCCATTTGCAAAAAAATGAAACAGGACCCATACCTCACACCATGCACAAAAACTAACTCCAAGTGGATCAAACACCTAAGCATAAAGACTAAAACAATAAAGATCATGGAAGAAAAAATAGGGACAACCTTAGGAGCGCTAATACAAGGCATAAACAGAATACAAAACATTACCGAAAATGACGAAGAGAAACCAGATAACTGGGAGCTCCTAAAAATCAAACACCTATGCTCATCTAAAGACTTCACCAAAAGAGTAAAAAGACCACCTACAGAGTGGGAAAAAAATTTCAGCTATGACATCTCTGACAAGCAACTGATCTCTAAAAATCTATATGATTCTGTTAAAACTCAGCCACAAAAAGACAAACAACCCAATCAAAAAGTGGGCAAAGGATATGAACACACACTTCACTAAAGAAGATATTCAGGCAGCTAACAGATACATGAGAAAATGCTCTCGATCAGTAGCCATTAGAGAAATGCAAATTAAAACTACGATGAGATTCCATCTCACTCCAACAAGTTTGGCGTTCATCCAAAAAACACAAAATAATAAATGTTGGAGAGGCTGCGGAGGGATTGGAACTCTTATACACTGCTGGTGGGAATGTAAAATGGTACAACCACTTTGGAAATCTATCTGGCATTTTCTTAAATAGTTAGAAATAGAACTACCATACAACCCAGAAATCCCACTCCTCGGAATATACCCTAGAGAAATAAGAGCCTTCACATGACAGATATATGCACACCCATGTTTATTGCAGCTCTGTTTACAGTAGCAAAAAGCTGTAAGCAACCAAGGTGTCCATCAACAGATGAATGGCTAAATAAATTATGGTATATTCACACAATGGAATACTACACATCGATAAAGAACAGTGACGAATCTGTAAAACATTTCATAACATGGAAGAACCTGGAAGGCATTATGCTGAGTGAAATTAGACACAAAAGGACAAATATTGCATAAGACCAGTATTATAAGATCTTGAGAAATAGTATAAACTGAAAAGAACACATACTTTTGTGGTTACGGGGGGGGAGGGAGGGAGGGTAGGAGAGGGTTATTTACTGATTAGTTAGTAGATAAGAACTACTTTAGGTGAAGGGAAGGACAAAACTCAATACACAGAAGGTCAGCTCAACTGGACTGGACCAAAAGCAGTTTTCGGGATAAACTGAATGCTTCGAAGGTCAGCGGAGCCAGGGCGGGGGTTTGGGGACTATGGCTTAAGGGGACTTGTAAGTCAATTGGCAAAATAATTCTATTATGAAAACATTCTGCATCCCACTTGAAATGAGGCGTCTGGGGTCTTAAATGCTAACAAGCGCCCATCTAAGATGCATCAATTGGTCTCAACCCACCTGGATCAAAGGAGAATGAAGAACACCAAGGTCACACGATAACGATGAGCCCAAGTGACAGAAAGAACCACATGAACCAGAGGCTTACATCATCCTGAGACCAGAAGAACTAGATGGTGCCTGGCCCCAACCGATGACTGCCCTTACAGGGAGCACAACAGAGAACCCCTGAGGGAGCAGGAGAACAGTGGGATGCAGACCCCAAATTCTCATAAAAAGACCAGACTTAATGGTCTGACTGAGACTAGAAGAATCCCAGCAGTCATGGTCCCCAAACCTTCTGTTGGCCCAGGACAGGAAACATTCCCAAAGACAACTCATCAGACATGGAAGGGACTGGACAATGGGTTGGAGAGAGATGCTGATGAAGAGTGAGCTACTTGTGTCAGTTGGACACTTGAGACTGTGTTGTCATCTCCTGTCTGGAGGGGAGATAGGAGGGTAGAGAGGATTAGAAACTGGCAAAATCGTCATGAAAGGAGAGACTGGAAGGGCTGACTCATTAGGGGGAGAGTAATTGGGAGTATGGAGTAAGGTGTATATAAGGTTATATGTGACAGACTGACTTGATTTGTAAACTTTCGCTTAAAGCACAATAAAAAGTATTAAAAAAAATTTCAACCAAAAAAAGCCTGGGCCCAGATGGCTTCCCTCGAGAATCCTACCAGACATTTAGAGGAGAGCTTACAACAGTACTATGCAAAGTATTTCAAAACATAGAACAGGAAGTGATACTTCCGAATTCCTTCTATGAAGCTAGCATAACGGTGATACCAAATCCAGGTAAAGACACCAGAAAAAAGGAAATTACAGATAAATTTTGCTCATGAATATAGATGCAAAAATTCTCAAGAAAATTCTAGCCAACAGAATTCAGCCACATATCAAAAAATAATACACCACTACAAAGCAGGATTCATACCAGGTATGTAAGGATGGTTCAACAATAGAAAATCAATCAATGCAATCTGCCACATAAATGAAAGGAAAGAAAAGAATCACATGATCATCTCAATTGATGCAGAAAAGGCATTTGACAATGTTCAACACCCATTCCTGATAAAAATTCTCAATAAAATATGTATACAAGGGAAATTTCTCAACATAATAGAGTGCATTTATGCAAAACCAAAAGTCAATACCGTTCTTAACAGAGAGCGGCTGAAAACATTCCCCTTGAGAACAGGAATAAGGCAAGGGTGCCCTTTATTACCACCCCTATTTAACATTGTGCTGGAAGCACTAGCTAGAGCAATAAGGCAATAAAAAGAAATAAAGGGCATCCAAACTGATAATGAAAAAGGGAAACTGTCCCCTTTTGTAGACGATATGATATTATACATAGAAAATCCAAAAGACTCCACGAGACAACTACTGGAACTAATAGAAAGACTCCACAGAGTAGCAGGATACAAGATAAACATACAAAATCCTATATACCAATAAAGAGAATAATGAAAAGAAAACCAGGAAAACAATACCGTTTATAATAGCCCCTAAAAAAATAAAACACATAGGAATAAATCTAACCAGAGACATAAAAGACTCACACAAAGAAAACCACAAAATGCTACTGCAAGAAACCAAAAAAGATCTACATAAATGGAAAAACATACAATGCTCATGGATAGGTAGACTCAACATAGTGAAAATGACAATTCTACCCAAAGCAGTTTACAATTACAATGCAATCCTGATCCAAATACCAACAACATTCTTTAAAAATGCTCATCGAAAGAATAATCGTTAATTTTATATGGAAAGGGAAGAAGCCCTGGGTAAGTAAAGCACTACTGAAGAAGAATAAAGTAGGAGGACTCTCACTACCTGACCTCAGAACCCGCCATACAGCTATGGTAGTCAGAACAGCCTGGTACTGGTACAAGGACAGACACATTGACCAATGGAACACAATTGAAAACACAGATGTAAATCCATCTGCTACAGGTCACCTGATCTTCGACAAGGGCCCAAAGTCCATCAAATGGGGAAAAGACTGTCTTTTTAATAAATGATGCTGGCAAAACTGGATGTCTATCTGCAAAACAATGAAACAGGACCCATACCTCACATCATATAGAAAAACTAACTCAAAATGGATCAAAGACCTAAATGTAAAAGCAAAAACAACAAAGATCATAGAAGAAAAAATAGGATCAATGCTAGAGCCCTAATACATGCCATTAACAGGATACAAACCATATCCAACAACACACAAACTCCAGAAGATAAGCTAGATAACTGGGATCTTCTAAAAATTAAACACCTGTGCTCATCAAAAGACCTCACCAAAAAAGTAAAAAGATAACCTACAGACTGGGAAAAAAAATTTGGCTATTACAAATCAAAGGTCTAATCTCTAAAATCTACAAGGAAATCCAACACTGTACGACAAAAAGACAAAAAATCCAATTAAAAAATGTGCAAAGGAAATGAACAGGCACTTCACCAAAGAAGACATTCAAGTGGCAAACAGACACATGAGGAAATGTTCGCTATTACTAGCAATTAGAGAAATGCAAATCAAAACCGCAATGGGATACCATCTTACCCTAGCATTACTGGCACAAAGCAAATAAACAGGAAATAACAAATGTTGGACAGGCTGCCAGGAGATCAGAACTCTTAGGCACTGATGGTGGGAATGCCAGATGATACAACCATTTTGGGAAACGATATGGCGCTTCCTTAGAAAGCTAGAAATAGAAATACCATATGACCTAGCAATCCAACTCCTAGGAATATATCCTAGAGAAAGAAGACTCATCATACCAATAGACATATGCATGCCCACATTCATTGCAGTATTGTTCACAATAGCAAAAAGATGGAAACAACCTAGATGCCCATCAACAGATGAACTGATAAACAAACTACGGTACAGAGACACAATGGAGTATTACGCAACAATAAAGAACAGTGATGAATCTTTGAAGCATCTCATAACATGGATGAATCTGAAGGGCATTATGCTGAGTGAAATAAGTCAATCACAAAAGGACAAATATTGTATGAGACCACTACAGTAAAAACTCATGAAAAGGTTTACACACAAAATCTTGAAGTTTACAAGGGAGGGGAGAGGTAGGAATGGAAAAACACTTAACAGACAAGTGGCAAATTTGGTGAAGGGTAAGACAGTACCCAATACTGGGGAAGTCAGCCCAATGTGTACAAGGCAAGTTCATGGAAGCTCCATGGACACATCCAAACTCCCTGAGGGACTGAATTGCTGGGCTGAGGGCTGTGGGGACCATGGTCTGAGGGAACATCTAGCTCAATTGGCATGACATAGATTATGAAGAAAATTTTCTGCATTCTGCTTTTTATGAGTAGCGTCTGGGGTCTGAAAAGCATGTGGGAGGCCATTTAAGACACTCCACTGGTCTTACCCTTTGGGGAGCAAGGGAGAATGAAGAAAACACAAGATATAAGGCAAAGACCACATCTACCACAGCCTCCACCAGACTGAGTCCAGTACAACTAGATGGTGTCCAGCTACCACCATCAGCTTCTCTGACAAGGATCACAATAGAGGGTCCTAGACAGAGCCGGAGAAAAATGTAGAACAAAATTCTAACTCACAAAAAAAGACCACATTTACTGGTCTGACAGACTGGAGAAACCTTGAGAGTATGGCCCCTGGACACCCTTTTAACTCAGTAATGAATTCACTCCCAAGGTTCACCCTTCAGTCAAAGATTAGACAGGCCCATAAGACAGGATGAGAATAAAGGGACACAACAACCAGTGGCAAGGACTAGAAGGCAGGAGGGGTCATGAAAGCTGGTAATAGGAAACTCAAGTTCTAGAAGGGAGAGTGTTGACATGTCGTGGGGGTTGTTAACCAATGTCATAAAGCAATATGTACACTGTTTAATGAGAAACTAGTTTGTTCTGTAAACCTTTATCTAAAGTATAATAAAAAAAAAAGGAAAAAAAAACTAACTGAGGTAGTCTGGATTGAAATCCTTCAAGAATTAATGGAAAATCCTGTCCCATCGACATACGTACACAAGCACACACATACACACACACACACTCTCACATACACACACATACAAGAACTGGCATGGTCTGCGCAGGTGTTTAATGTAGACACTTTTCAGCAATTGCCTATGTGCCTAGGGTGGGAGCACGAATATTTGTTTATAAATATCTCAAAAAGCCATTATCATGTCTCTTCAGGTCATTTCATAAGGTTATAGTAATCATCACCTTCATCATCATAACCATCCTTTATATTTATAGAGTTTATTTAAATTTTGCAAAGTGCTTTGACATATAGTTAGATTCAGCTGAACCCCTAATTCAATTATGAGCAACTATTATACCACAGGTACTTTTACATACATTTTCTGTGCTCCTCACAACTATATGAATTAAGCAAAGTTGACTTTATTATTTATATTTTGCAGATGAGGAAACTTAAGACTCAGAGAAGTCTTTCCCAGACCATACAGTTAATGGCAGAGCTATAACTGAAATATTTGATTTATAACCCCAGACCAGTCCCTTTTCTCCACTTTGAAATACTAACTTCAGCTAAATTTTTAATAAATCCCGTTTTATTAATTCTTGACACTTGAGATTTAAGCTGTTCAAAAAGAAATTTTCAGTTCATTCCCCAGACACCACTCTGGCTTTTACCATCACTGACACTATAATTCATCTATTCTTTTAGACTGACAGCCTTAAAATTATTTTTTATTTCTCCTCTTCACTGCTCCTGTCCACTGTATTTAATCCCAATCCAGACGAATCTTCTTCCACATATATAACGAGGTTACCATTTTCCCTCTCTGGACCTCAATTGTTTTTTCATCTGTAAAATGAGGGGGCCAAACGTAGGTTGTCTGAAGTACCTACTATTCTAACATCCTAGGTGTCTTAGTCATCTACTGCTGCTATAACAGAAATACCACAAGTGGATGGCTTTAACAGAGAGAAATTTATTTCCTCACAGTAAAGTAGTCTAGAAGTCCAAATTCAGGGTGTCAGCTCCAGTAGAAGGCTTTTCTCTCTCTGTTGGCTCTAGAGTAAGATTCCATGTCCTCAAACTTCTCTGGTTGAGGAGCTCCTCAGGCGCAGGGACCCCAGGTCCAAAGGATGCACTCTGCTCCTGGTGCTGCTTTCTTGGTGGTATGAGGTCCCCTTGTCTCTCTGCTAGCTTCTTTCTTTTATATCTCAAGAGATTGCCTCAAGACACAATCCAGTCTTGTAGACTGAGCCCTGCCTCAGTAACACAACTGCTGCCCATCCTCCCTCATTAACATCATAGACGCAGGATTTACAACTTGCAGGAAAGTCACACAATACTTGGAACCATGGCCCAGCCAAATTTGTACTCATATTTTTGGGGGACATAATTCAATCCATGACACTAGGATTCATAAAAATATATGAAAATGTTAACAGTTATTACATACAGAGGTGTAATTACTTCCATTATTTCATAATTAAATACATATATTCAGTTAAGAGAATATGGGGTAGAGACAAACCAGGATTTTACTATTACTTCAGAGTCATGGGAGGGAAGTGGAAGATGTGAAGCAGATGACAAACTTTGCTTTTATACATTTTTGCATTCTATATTTTTAATTTATTCTCACAAGAGTAAGTTACTGCTGTAGTTAAAAAAATAAATTAAATACAAAAACAAATTAATTCCTTCAAGAACTATTTATCAAGCACTTTTCTATAGGATACAGTGGTTAACAAGAAGGATGTGGCCCTCGCTCTTATGGACCTTACAACAGTAAAGTCCAGAGAACTTTCTTTGAGGCAGTATAATAAGGACACGTGACCTACTACAGTAATGTTTCTCAAAGCGTGGTCTGAAGACTACTTGCCTCAGAGTCATGCAAGCACTTAAATTATTACTCCCTGGTCCCATCATAAACTTACTGAATCAGAAAATCTGCTGGTTGGGTCTGGAACTAAGAAGTTTTTTTGTTTGTTTGTTTTTTAATTGTTGTATATATATATATAACATATATTTGCCAATTTAATGGTTCTCATGGGTACAATTTAGTGGCATCAATTAACTATCAATCATGTTGTGAAACCATCACCAATATCCATTGGTTGCATCACCATAAACAGAAACTCAGTGCTTCCTAAACAATGACTCTTCCTTCACACTCCCTCCTACCCTTGGTGTGGTTATTGTTAGGTGCCTTAGAGTTGACTTTCTACTCATAGTACCCTATGTGACAGAGTAGAACTGCCCCATAAGGTTTTCTAGGCCATATGGGAGCAAATCATCAAGTCTTTATCCCTAGGACTCACTGGTTGAGTTAGAACTGCCAACCTTTCAATTAGCATCTGAGCACTTAAGCGTTGTACCACTAGGGCTCCTTATGCCTGTCCCTAGCAAACTTTGGTCTCTATATATTTGCTTATTCTAGATATTTCATATAAATGAAATTATACAAAATTTGTCCTTTTGTGAATGACTTACTTCACTCAGCATAATGTTTTCAAGATCTGGAACTCTAAAATTTTAACAAGAACCTCAGGATATTCTTCTGCACACTATATTAAAAAAAAAAACAAAAAAACCCTGTTCTAGAGAATGGACGGAAACCCAGGTGGCATAGTGGTTAAGTGCTATGGCTGCTAACCAAAGGTCAGTGGTTTGAATCCCCCAAGTGCTCCTTGGAAACTCTATCGGGCAGTTCTACTCTGTCCTATAGGGTCGCTATGAGTTGGAATCGACTTGACGACACTGGGTTTTTGGGTTTAGAGCATGGACTAGTCTTAATCTTTTTTGCTTTGATATTTGCATTTTATACAATTTTTTAGTAAATATTCAATAAATTTGTCCTAAGAAAAATGTCAGTGAGAAGTTACTTAAGAAAATTCAATCAAATGAATGAGTCAGAATGCCAAGTTAAGGGAAATCAATGCACCAATCAAGGTGTGGGGGAATTAATTAAGGAATGCTTTTTGAAGGTAAAAAGTCAAGATCTAGGTTTTGAAGGTTGTGAAGCCCATGGCTAGCAGAGAAAATATTCTAAAAATGGAGCACACACTGTTACCAAAAACATGACATAGGAATAAACAAAATACGGTCAGTGAACTAACAAAGCAAACCTGACCAGAGCAGAGTTATGTTAGGGAGGAATGTGATGAGGTTAACTGGCATAGAGTAACCTATCAAAGAAAGGTCTTATTTATCAAGCTAAAGAGTTTTGATTTGACTCAGAAGTCAATAGGGTAATCAGTGGATGTCCTTGACCAGTGGTAGATGGGATGCTACACCGTGTGGCCACCTATAGCAGCTATAATAATTTTCCCCTTGGCCAACCATTTTGATTACCACTATCTCTGCTCTTGGGGAAAAAAAAAACCCTTGTCATGGATTGAATTATGTGCCCCCCAAAATGTGTGTATTATCTTGGTTAAGCCATGATTCCCAGTATTCTGTGGTTGTCCTCCATTTTGTGATTGTAATTTTATGTTAAAGAGGATTAGGGCGGGATTGTAACACCCTTACCCAGGTCACATTCCTGATTCAATGTAAAGGGAGTTTCCCTGGAGTGTGACCTGCACCACTTTTTATCTCTCAAGTGATAAAAAGGGAAAGGGGAGCAATCGAAGAGTTGGGGACCTCATACCACCAAGAAAGCAGCACCAGTAGCAGAGTATGTCCTTTGGACTTGGGGTCCATGCATCTGAGAAGCTCCTAACCAGGGGAAGATTGAAGACACGGAATCCTCCTCCAGAGCCGACAGAGAGAGAAAGCCATCCCCTGGAGCTGACACTGTGAATTTGGACTTGTTACCTCCTAGACTGTGAACAAATAAATTTCTCTTTGTTAAAGATAACCACTTCTGGTACTTCTGTTATTGTAGCACTAGATGACCAAGACAATCCTCATCTGTTAAACTGGCCCCCTCCCCCTCAAGCATAGTGAAATAGTGTCACATTTGCTAATGTTAATTAAAATGTACTATTCTTCCTGTGAGAAAACTTCAAAAATTTAATATTTCCTGGTTTTATATTACCAGTTTTAACTTAATATTCCCCCTCCACCCACCCATCGAATTAAATAGCACTCCCTAAGCTACATTTGGACTTCTGGACCTTAGGTTAAAAAAAAATGGGAAAAGATGTTGGATTTTATAGTTGTATGCATGTAACATCACACTAGACCCCACTTAGATGTCAACATTTCCTCATTTGTGGATGGCCAGTGTCATGGATTTAATTGTTTCCCCCAAATATCTGTCAACTTGGCTAGGTCATGATTTCCGGTATTGTGTGATTGTCTACCATTTTGTTACTGATGTAATTTTCCTGTGTTGCAACTCCTATCACTATGATGTAATGAGATGGATTAGTGGCAGTTATACTGATGAGATCTACAAAATTAGATAGTGTCTTAAGTCAATGTCCGTTGAGATATAAAAGAAAGAAGCGAGCAGAAAGACATGGGGACCTCATACCACCAAGAAAGCAGTGCTGGGAGCAGAGCACGTCCTTTGGACCTGAGGTTCCTGTGCAGACATGCTCCTGAGCCAAGGGAAGGTTGACGACAAGGACCTTCCTCCAGAGCTGACAGAGAGAAAACCTCCCCCTGGAGCTGACACCCTGAATTTGGATTTGTAGCCTACTAGATTGTGAGAGAATAATTTTCCCTTTGTTAAAGCCATCCACTTGTGATAGTTCTGTTACAGCAGCACTAGACGATCAAGACAGAATTTGGTACCAAGAGTGGGGTGCTGCTCTAACAGATACCCAAAATGTGGATTGGTTTTGAAGCTGTGAATGAAAAAATGACTCAGAAGGAAGTGAGAACTGTTAACACCAGAGAGGGCAGATGGTGAGAAGCAGCAGCAGAGGACCAGCAGCAGCAGAGAACTGGTAGCAGCAGAGAAGCTTCAGAGGCAGAGAACCAGTAGCAGCAGAACC
The DNA here is from genome assembly GCF_024166365.1 of Elephas maximus indicus. Lineage (NCBI taxonomy): Eukaryota > Metazoa > Chordata > Mammalia > Proboscidea > Elephantidae > Elephas > Elephas maximus. The sequence goes on along the minus strand of NC_064846.1, from coordinate 81,157,501 downwards.
AGGAGACCAATGCCAGACAGCACTGGAGCCGACCCAGGGAGCAAGAGAGGTGATTGCCTTTGCCCAGGAGGCTTCCTGGTGGAATAGGGTGCCTCCAGGCACTTATCGGTAGCGCTAAAGAGTTTTGGAACATTTTCCCCAGCAAGGCAGATGTGGGCATGAGGCCAGGGGGGCTGAGAGACAAGAAACACAGGAAGTGAAGCTGCCTCAGTCTCAAAAGGTATGGCCAGGACCTCTGGGGTTTCAAAGGGTGGAGCCATGGCCTCTGGTGTTTCTAAGGGTGGAGTTACCACTCAGATGGACTAGGAGAATGTTGCACCTAAAGCTGAGGGAGCAGAGTTGCTGTCCCAGTGGGCCTGGAAGGCGGAGCTGAAGCCCAGGGCCAAGAGGCCTCCACTCTGAATCTGGAGATTGTGGCCAATACCTAGAGTCTGGAGAGCAGGGCTATTGTGTGAATGGTCTCAGAGAACAGAAGATTATTTTCAAGCCCTGAGGGCTATGTAATGTACTCTCCTAACTTGCTTGGTGCCTATTATGTCTTCTTTCCCTCCAATTTCTCTCATTTGTAATGGAAATATCGACCTTGTGGCTGTTGCACCATTGTACTTTGGAAGCAGATAACTTGGATTCTAGATTTCATGGATGAAGAGGAATTTTTGGATTTTGGACTTGGAGTTGATTTAAGACTTTTGATATGATATGATGGGGTGAATATGTTTTACATGTGTCAAGGAAATGAATTTTGGGGAGCCAAAGGGTGGAATGTCATGGATTGAATTGTGTCTGCCCCAAATATGTCAAGTTGGCTAGATCATGATTCCTAGTATTGTATGCTTGTCTACCATTTTGTTATCCGATGTGATTTTCCTATGTGTTGTAAACCCTATCACAGTGATGTAATGAGGTGGATTAGTAGCAGTTAAGTTGATGAGATCTACAAGATTAGATAGTGTCTTAAGCCAATGTCTTTTGAGATATAAAAGAGAGAAGCGAGCAGAGAGACATGAGGACCTCATATCACCAAGAAAGCAGTACTGGGAGCAGAGCACATCCTTTGGACCTGAGGTTCCTGCACTGTGATGCACCCAGATCAAGGAAATATTGAGTACGAGGACCTTCCTCCAGAGCCGACAGAGAGAGAAAGCCTCCCGCTGGAGCCGACATCCTGAATTTGGACTTGTAACCTACTAGATTCTGAGAGAATAAATTTATCTTTGTTAAAGCCATCCATTTGTGATATTTCTGTTATAGCAGCACTAGATGACTGTCATGGGTTGAATTATGTCCCTCCCAAAAAATGTGTGCATCAACTTGGTTGGTCCATGATTCCCAGTATTGTATGGTTGTCCTCCGTTTTGTGATTGTTATTTTATGTTAAGAGGGTTAGTGTGATTTGTAACACCACACTTACTCAGGTCACCTCGCTGATCCAATGTAAAGACAGTTTCCTTGGTGTGTGGCCTGCACCACCTTTTATCTCTTAAGAAACAAAAGGAAAAAGAAGCAAGCAGACAGTTGGGGACCTCATACCACCAAGAAAGCAGCACTAGGAGCAGAGAGCATCCTTTGGACCTGAGGTACCAGGAGTGGGCTGCCTCTGGGCACTTATCTGTGAAGCTACTGAGCTTGGGAACACTTGTCCCAGCAGGGCAGATGTGGGCATGAGGCCCGAGGAGCTGAGAGGCCAAGAAACCAGGATACAGAAACTGAAGAGAAAAGGAACACAAGAAGCTGAACTGCCTCAGTCTCAAAAGGTATGGCCATGACCTCAGGGGTTTCAAAGGGTGGTTGCCACCCAGTTGGACTAGTAAAATCGTGTGCCTAAAGCCAAGGGAGCAGAGTTGCTGCCCCAGTGGGCCTGGAAGGCAGAGCTGAAGCCCAGGCCCAAGGGGCCTCCACTCAGAATCTGGAGAGTATGGCCAGTACCTAGAGGCTGGAGGGCAGGGAGTTGGGGATCTCATACCACCAAGAAAGCAGCACCAGGAGCAGAGTGTGTCCTTTGGACCTAGGGTCCCTGCACCTGAGAAGCGCCTCAACCAGGGGGAGATTGAGGACAAGGACTTTCCTCCAGAGCTGACAAAGAGAGAAAGCCTTCCCCTGGAGCTGACACCTTTAATTTGGAGCAGGAGATCCTAGTGCCCACATCAAACATCCACCTGGCTGCAATATTACATATTCCACACTCAGACAAGTGGGTTTCATACCAGGGATGCATGGATGGTTCAACATTAGAAAACCAGTCAATGTAATTCACCACATAAATAAAACAAAGGAAAAGAATCATCTCAGTCAATGCAGAAAAGGCATTGGATAAAATCTAACATCCTATCCTGATAAAAACTCTCCGAAAAATAGGAATAGAAGGGAAAGTCCTCAACATAATTAAGGGCATATATGCAAAACCAACAGCCAACATTCTCAAGAGCATTGCCCTTGAGAAGGGAACAAGACAAGGATGCCCATTATCACCACTCTTAGTCAACATTGTACTGGGAGTCCTAGCTAGAGCAATAAGACAAGAAAGGGAAATAAAGTGTATTCAAATTGGAAAAGAAGAAGTAAAACTATCCTTATTCACAGATAACATGATCCTATACATAGAAAATTCCAGAGACACAAGAAAGTTACTGGAACTAATAGAAGGACTCGGTAAAAGTGGCAGGGTGCAAGATTGACATACAAAAATTAGCTGAGTTCCTCTACACTAACAAGAAGAACTCCAAAAAAGAAATTAAGAAAACAATACCATTTACAATAGCCCCCAAAAGACTTATACAATGAAAACTATAAAACACAGCTGCAAGAAGCAAAAAGAGAGCTACATAAATGGAAAAATATTTCATACTCAAGGACTGGACGACTTAACATTGTGAAAATGTCAGTACTACCCAAAGCCATCTATAGATATAATGCAATCCTAGGCCAACTCTCAATAATATTCTTTAATGAAAAATTAACCTCCAACTCTATACGGAAAGGAAAGAGGCCCCCAAAAGCTAAAGCAATATTGAAGAAAAAAAAAAAAAAGTAAAAGGCCTCATACTTCCCTACCACAAAACTTACTATAAAGCCACAGTAATTAAAACAGACCTGTCCTGGTTCAATGACAGACACATAGTCTAATGGAATAGAATTGAAAACCCAGAAGTAGTTCCCTCTATCTACAGGCAGCTGACCTTCCACACAGGTTGAAGCCCATTCAATGAGGAAGAAACAGTCTCTTTAACAAATGGTACTGGCAAAACTGTTCATAGATTTGCAGAAATATGAAGCAGGATCCACACCTTACACCCTACACAGAAACTAACACAAAAAATAGGACATAGAAATACAAGTGGATGGCTTTAACAAACAAAAATGTATTTTCTCATAGTTTTAAGTCTAGAATTTCAAATTCAGGGTGCCAGGTCTAAGGGAAGCTTTCTTTCTCTGTTGGCTGTAGAGGAAGGTCCTTGTCTTTTCCGAGTTTCTGCTCCTGGGTGATCTTCATGTAGCTTGGCATCTCTCTTTCCCCATCTCTGCTTCTCTCACTTGCTTGTATAATCTCTTTTATATCTCAAAAGAGATTGACTTAAAACACACCCTACACTAATCCTATCTCAACATAACAAAGGAAACCCATTCCCAAATGGGATTATAACTACAGATATAGGGGTTAAGATTTACAACATGTATTTTGTGGGGGACACAAGTCAATCCATAATATTCCACCCTTGGCCCTCATAAATTCATCTGCCTCCCACATGCAAAACACATTCACTCCATCATATCACCCAAAAGTCTTAAATCACTCCAAGTCCAATATCTCATCTTCTGAGTCATCTAAATCAAATATGGGTGAGACTTAGGCATATTCCAACCTGGGGCAAAATTTCTCTTCATCTGTCAATCTGTGAAATCTAGATTACATGTTATCTGTTCCTAAAGTACAATGGTGGAACAGGCATAAGGTAGATATTTCCATTACAAAAGGGAGAAATTAAAGGGAAAAAAGGGATAAGAGGCACCGAACAAGTCCAAGACCCAGCAGAACAATTTACATTAGCTCTCAAGGCTTGAAAATAATCTTCCATTCTTTGGGACCATTGAAGCAATGTCCTGCTGTCCAGACTCTGGCTGTTGGCTATACACTCTGGATTCTGGGTAGAGGTTCCTTGACTCTGGCAGGTCCCATTTTCCTGACCCTTGGCATGGCAGCCCTGCCCCTCAGCTTTGGATAGTGGTCCCATCCCCTTGGTACTCGTGAATCACAGCCCCACACTCTGGAACTAAGTTGGTGAAGATTTGACTCTTTTAAAACTGGGAGGACTTGACTCCACCCTTTGAAACCGATTTAGCCCTGCTTCCCATACTCCTTCCAACAGTTCTGCTGATCTCTGAGCTCCTCCAGGGATTGTCCTTTTCTTTTCTTGGAGGACAATATATGTAGCTTCTTTGGTACGTTTCCTGCCTATAGAATTCCAATAGGAAGACGGCGTTCTCTCCTTTCATTCTTACTTTTTGCCTTTCAGCCTAAACTGACGGGCTTTCTGCTGTGATAGCTGGTAACATCCATCACTCACAGCTTAATCTCTTTAACAAAAGATTGTGTAGTCATTTTCTCAGTAAAAACTCTAGGACACATGTCCCTAGTTTGTACAACAGATTCCAAATCTTTAAGTTTTGTTTTCCTTTTCCACAGTTCATTTTTAAGTCCAATTATTTCCTCTCACATTTTACTATTAGCAGCAAGGAGATATCACACAGCCCCTTTAAGATCTTGCTTAGAAATATCCTCAGCCAAATGCCCAAGTTCTTCACTTGCAAGTTCTGCCTTCCAACAAACATTTGAACATAATGCAGACAAGTTTTTTGCCACTGCATAAAAAGCATCACCCTACACCCATTGTCCAATCACATTCTCATTATTTTCTTTTTAATGCCTGAACAGAAACACATTTAATGTCCACATGTCTAGCAACATTCTCTTGATGGTCTCATTTGTATTATCTAAGAGGACAGACCCCCACATGTCTGTCAGTTTGTCATACTGTGGGGGCTTGAGTGTTCCTGTGATGCTGGAAGCTATGCCACCGGTATTCAGACACCAGCAGGGTCATCCATGGAGGGCAGGTTTCAGCTGAGCTTCCAGACTAAGACAGGCTAGGAAAAAGGACCCAGCAGCCTACTTCTGAAAAGCATTAGCAAGTGAAAACCTTATGAATAGCAGCAGAACATTGTCTGATACAGTGCTGGAAGATGAGCCCCACAAGTTGGAAGGCACTCAAAAGATGACTGGGGAAGAGCTGCCTCCTCAAAGAAGAGCTGACCTTAATAACGTGGTTGGAGTAAAGCTTTCAGGACCTTCATTTGCTGATGTGGCCCAACTCAAAATGAGAAGAAACAGCTGCAAACATCCATTAATAATTAGAACCTGGAATGTATGAAGTATGATTCTAGGAAAATCGGAAATCATCAAAAATGAAACAGAGCACATAAACATCGATATCCTAGGCATTAGTGAGCTGAAATGGACTGGTATTGGCCATTTTGAGTCAGACAATCATATAGTCTACTATGCTGGGAACGACAACTTGAAGAGGAATGGTGTTACATTCATCGTCAAAAAGAACATTTCAAGATCTATCCTGAAGTATGATGGGATAGATAGGATAATATCCATATGCCTACAAAGAAGACCAGTTAATATGACTATTATTCAAATTTATGCACCAACCACTAGGGCCAAAGATGAAGAAATAGAAAATTTTTACCAGCTGCTGCAGTCTGAAATTGATCAAACATGCAATCAAGATGCATTGATAATTACTGGTGATTGGAATGCAAAAGTTGGAAACAAAGAAGAAGGATCAGTCATTGGAAAATATGGCCTTGGTGATAGAAACAATGCCGGAGATCGAATGATAGAATTTTGCAAGACCAACGACTTCTTCATTGCAAATACCTTCACTCACCAACATAAATGGAGACTATACACATGGACTTCACCAGATGGAACACACAGAAATCAAATTGACTACATCTGTGGAAAGAGATGATAGAAAAGCTCAATATCATCAGTGAGAACAAGGCCAGGGGCTGACTGTGGAACAGACCATCAATTGCTTATATGCAAGTTCAAGCTGAAACTGAAGAAAATAAGAGCAAGTCCACGAAAGCCAAAATATGACCTTGAGTATATCCCACCTGAATTTAGAAACCATCTCAAGAATAGATTTGACGCATTGAACACTAGTGACCGAAGACCAGACAAGTTGTGGAATGACATCAAGGACATCATCCATGGAGAAAGCAAGAGGTCATTGAAAAGACAGAAAAGAAAGAAAAGACCAAGATGGATGTCAGAGGAGACTCTGAAACTTGCTCTCGGATGTCGAGCTGCTAAAGCAAAAGGAAGAATTGATGAAGTAAAAGAACTGAACAGAAGATTTCAAAGGGCGGCTCGACGAGACAAAGTAAAGTATCGTAATGACATGTGCAAAGAACTGGAGATGGAAAACCAAAAGGAAAGAACACACTCGGCGTTTCTCAAGCTGAAAGAACTGAAGAAAAAATTCCAGCCTCAAGTTGCAATACTGAAGGATTACGTGGAGAAAATATTAAACAACGCCGGAAGCATCAAAAGAAGATGGAAGGAGTACACAGAGCCATTATACCAAAAGAATTAGTCGATATTCAACCATTTCAAGATGTGGCATATGACCAGGAACCGATGGTACTGAAGGAAGAAGTCCAAGCTGCTCTGAAGGCATTGGTGAAAAACAAGGCTTCAGGAATCGATGGAATATCAACTGAGGTATTTCAACAAACAGATGCAGCGCTGGAGGTGCTCATTTGTCTATGCCGAGAAATATGGAAGACAGCTTCCTGGCCAACTGACTGGAAGAGATCCATATTTATGCCTATTCCCAAGAAAGGTGATCCAACCGAATGTGGAAATTATAGAACAATATCATTAATATCACATGCAAGCAACATTTTGCTGAAGATCATTAAAAAATGACAGAGAACTGCCAGAAATTCAGGCCTCTTTCAGAAGAGGATGTGGAACCAGGGATATCATTGCTGATGTCAAATGGATCCCGGCTGAAAGCAGAGAATACCAGAGGATGTTTACCTGTGTTTTATTGACTATACAAAGGCATTCGACTGTGTGGATCATAACAAATTATGGAAAACCTTGCGAAGAGTAGGAATTCCAGAACACTTAATGGTGCTCATGAGGAACGTTTACATAGCTCAAGAGGCAGTTTTTCAGACAGAACAAGGGGATACTGATTGGTTTAAAGTCAGGAAAGGTGTGTGTCAGGGTTGTATTCTTTCACCATACATATTCAGTCTGTATGCTAAGTAAATAATAAGAGAAGCTGGACTATATGAAAAAGAATGGGGCATCAGGATTGGTGGAAGGCTCATTAACAACCTGTGTTATGCAGATGACACAACCGTGCTAGCTGGAAGTGTAGGGGACTTGAAACACTAATGAAAATCAAAGACCACAGCCTTCAGTATGGATTGCACCTCAACATAAAGAAAACAAAAACCCTCACAACTGGACCAATGAGCAACATCATGATAAATGGAGAAAAGATTGAAGTTGTCAAGGATTTCATTTTACTTGTATCCACAGTTAACAGCCATGGAAGCAGCAGTCAAGAAATCAAAAGACGCATTGCATTGGGTAAATCTTCTGCAAAGGACCTCTTTAAAGTGTTGAAGAGCAAAGATGTCACCTTGAAGACTGAGATATGCCTGACCCAAGCCATGGTATTTTCAATCACATCATATGAATGTCAAAGCTGGACAATGAGTAAGAAAGACCAAAGAAGAATTGATGCCTTTGAATTGTGGTGTTGGCGAAGAGTATTGAATATACCGTGGTCTGCCAAAAGAACGAACAAATCTGTCTTGGAAGAAGTACAGCCAGAATGCTCCTTAGAGGCAAGGATGGCGAGACTGCGTCTTACATACTTTAGACATGTTGTCAGGAGGTATCAGTCCCTGGAGAAGGACATCATGCTTGGCAGAGTACAGGGTCAGTAGAAAAGAGGAAGACCCTCAACAAGGTGGATTGACACACTGGCTGCACCAATGAACTCAAGCATAACAACGATTTAAGGATGGCTCAGGAATGGGCAGTGTTTTGTTCTGTTGTGCATAGGGTCTGTATGAGTTCAAACAACTCGATGACACCTAACAACAACAGCAACAAGATGACAGAGACTTTCTCTATAGCTCTCTTCACTTCTTTTGGAGCCGTCAACTGAATTGCCTTTGATGTCCATAATTCTACCAGCAGTCTCTTCAAGGCAATCTAGGCTTTTACCATTGAGTACCTTAAAACTCTTTCAGCTTCTACCCATCACGTGGCTTGGCATCTACCTTCCCCTATCTTTGCTCCTCTCATTTGTTTTGTTTAATCTCTTTTATATCTCAAAAGAGATTGACTTAAAACACACCGTATGATAATTCTGTCTCATTAACATAACAAAAAAACATTCCCAAATGGGAATTATAACCACAAATATATGGGTTAGGATTTATGACATATATTTTTGGGAGACACAATTCAATCCATGCAATGAACTAAAGGTTAGAACTAAAATTATAAAGTTCCTGGAAGATAATATAGGAACAAAACTTAGAGGACCTAATTTTTGGCATAAATAGCCTATCAAAAAACACAACTAAAAATGCATGAACAACAGAGATAAATTAGATAACTGGGACCTCCTAAAAATTAAACACTTATGTTTATCAAAAGGCTTTACCAAAATAGTGAAAAGAGAACCTGCTGACTGGGAAAAAAATATTGGCAATGACATGTCTGACAAGGATCTAATCTCTAAAATATTTTGAAAAGTTCAACAACGCAACAACAAAAAGACTAACAATCCAATAAAAAAAATGGGCAAAGATACAACCATGTTTATTGCAACATTTTCCACTACAGCAAAAAAATGGAAACAACCTAAGTGCCCATCAGTGGACGAATGAATAAACAAGCTGTGGTGCATACACACAAAGGAATACTACACAATGATAAAGACTAATTATGAATCCATAAAACATCACCCAACATGGATGAATCTGAAGGATATTACGCTGAGTGAAATAAGTCAATAGCGAAAGGAAAAATATTGTATGAGACCACTATTATATATGGTTAAGAAAAGGTTTCCACACAGAAAGATGGTTATCAGGAACAGGAGGGGAAAGGAGGGAAAATCACCAACTAGACAGTAGACATGTGTTAACTTTGGTGAAGGGAAAGGCAGTACACAATATGAGGGAAGTCATCAAAACATGATCAAGTCAAGGGAAGATACTGAGAAGTATGCAAGAATAAAAGGTAATGATGGTAAATACTATAACATATACAATCCTGCACAACAGCAATAACAAACAACAATTTATGAGTGGATGCATAGGCAGATATGTATGTTGAATAGGTGTGGGAGGGCGTATGCGAGTACACCCACATGCATATATAGGTTTGGCTGTGGACATTTCCACATACATATTTGCATGTGCTGCATATATACTCATATATATAATAGAGCACACAGGGAGCACATTCAGGGAAACTTCTTAGACATAGCCAACCACTTTACAGGACTGAGTTACTGGCCTTGAGGCCTGGGGACCATAGTCACAGGGGACATCATAAAATCAGTGTTCGACATCCTACTTTGGTGAGTAGCATCTGGGGTCTTAAAAGCTTGTGTGTGGCCATCTAAGATATATCTATTGGTCTTTTCCCATCCAGAGCAAAGGAGAGTGAAGAAAACCAAAGATTCAAAGAAGCAATTAGTCCAAAGGACTAATAACCCACAGGAACCAACCCTCCACTAGCCTGAGACAAGAACTAGGTGGTGCTCAGCTACCACTACTGATGGCTTTGACCAGTATCACAATACGAGGTCCTGGTTAGAGTGGGAAAAAAAATATAGAACAAAAATCAAATTCATTAAAAAAACCAGATTTACTAATCTGAGAGAGACTGATGGAACCCCTGAAACTATGGCCCTTAGACACCCTTCTAACTTTGAACTGAAGCCATTCCAGGCTTATAAAATAAACAATAACACCCATGAGGAAATTTCTCCTTGGAAGAATCATCTATATGAAGCCAAAAGGGCAACATCTTCCCGGAAGCAAGATGAGAAGGCAGGAAGGGACAGGAAAACCAGACAAATGGATATGGGGAACTGAAGGTAGTAATGGGGAGAGTGCTGACACGGTGTGGGGATTGCAACTAATGTCATGGAACAATTTGTATATAAACTATTGAATGGGAAACTAATTTGTTCTGTAAACCTTCACCTAAGGCACATTAAAAAAAATGGGCAAAGAACATGAACAGACACTTCACCAAAGAGGACATTCAGGCGGCCAATAAATATATGAAAAGATGCTTGTGATCATTGGCCATTACAGAGATGCAAATCAAAACTGCAATGAGATTGAGATACCTTATCACCCCTGCAAAAATGGCAATGATAAAAAAAATACAGAAAACAACAAATGCTGGTGAGTTTGTGGGGAGATTGGAACTCTTATACACTGCTGGTGGGATTGTAAAATGGTACAATCACTATGGAAAATGGTTTGATGCTTCCTCAAAAAGCTAGAAATATAAATACCTTATGATCCAGCAATCTCACTCCATGAGATGTAAGAGCAGTGACACGAATGGACATATGCACTCCTATGTTCATCGCAGCATTATTAACAATAGGAAAAAGATGAAAACAACCTAAGTGTCCATCGATAGATGAATGGATAAGCAAATTGTGGTACTTATGTACAATGAAATACTACATAACTATAGAGAATAATGAGGATTCCACGCAACATCTTACAATATGGATTGATGTAGAGGGCATTATGCTGAGTGAAATTAGTCTATCACAAAAGGACAAATATTGTATGGGCCCACTATTATAAAAAGTCAAGAAGAGATATACATATAGAAAGCAAGTTTCTTTGATGAGGGGGGAGGTGGAATCCTTTCTAGACAATAGACGCTTGTTATTTTTGGTGATGAGAAAGACAATACCAAATATGGGTGAAGTCTGCACAACCTGACCAAGGCAAATGAAGACACTAAGAAGTACACAAGAAATAGGGACAATTTTGGTAAATGCTATAACATATACAATTTTGCAACAATAGTAATAACTAAAAAATATGTGTGTGGTTACATAGATAGATATGTCTGCATATATGTGCATAGGAAGGCATATGTAAGCACTCATGTGTGCATGTATAAGTGTATCTGTAGGTATATGTGTATATGTGTTTGTGTGTGCTGCACATATATCCACAAATATAATAAAGTACATGGAGGCAGAGTTACAGAGACTTCCTAGACATAGCCAAATAATTCACAGGATTGGTTCACTGGGTTAAAGGCTTAGGACTATAATCTTGTGGGACAACTTAATCAATTGACATTAGCATAGTTCATAAAGAATGTTCTACACTCTAGTTTGGTGAGTAGCATCTGGGGTTTTAAAAGCCTATGAGTGGCCATCTAAGATACAACTATTGGCCCCTACTCATTTGGAGCAAAAGTAAATGAAGGAAACCAAAGACTCAAAGAAGAAACTGGCCACAGGACTAATAGCCCACACAAACCATGGCCTTTTCTAACCTGAGACCAAAAGAACTAGATGGTGCCTGGTTCCTGCTAACAACCGTTCTGACCAGAGACATAATAGAAGGTCCGGGATAGAATGGGAGAAAAATGTAGAACAAAATTCAAATTACTAAAATAGGCCGGATCTACTGAACTGATAGAGACTAGAGGGAGAGACTAGAGGGACCCCTGAGATTATCACCCTAAAATACACTTTAAACTTGGCACTGAAGCTACTCCTGGAGGTCACCTTTCAATCAAATAATAGATTGGCTTATAAAATAAACAATGTCGTCCATTCCTTAAACAACCAATATATGAGCCCCCAAAATGGTCAACATTTACCCAAAAACAAAGATGAGAAGGCAAGAAGGGGAAGGGAAGCTAGAGATCAATGGATCTAGCTTCCAACAAACAGAACAGAAATAATGAGAACTCTGACACATTGTGGAAATTGTAACCAATGTTACAGAACAATTTGTATAAAAATTATTAAATGGGTACCTAATCTGCTGTGTAAACTTTCAGCTAAAACAGGATAAAATATTTTTTAAAAAAGAAAAGAAATGGAAGTGTCCAGAGAACAAAAATGGAAACAGTTGCTGTAGTACAGTTCATGTATTGCCAGAAACAGTGCCTATCCTGTGCCAAAAAAAAAAAGAAAGAAACAATGCAGAGGGAGTCCCCCAAAACATTCCTTTCCTCTGATGGGGTCAAATTATTATGTCTGGCAGAGAGAAGGTTGCTGTAGCACCTGAAAAAAGAAAAACTCCAGGTTTATCAAAGTCAGTTAAAGACCCTTTATAGATTTATTGCTTGCCAAATTTAACTTATTAGAGTGTTCACCTTTTAGCAGACGACATCTCACTTCAAGGCCCAGGTCACCCGCCTGATTCCCTTTCTTGACTAATTTCACATACAGGTCCACTTGATGATTGATCACCCCACTCCAGAGTAAGGGTGAGTGTATTTGCACACGCAGTAGCTAGATTTGTTTGGGGAAAAATGGGTAGTTCTCTCTCTCTCTGTCACACACACCCACACATATACACACACACACAGCCAGACTTCCAAAGGAGACCTATATCTTGTGCTTAGTAAATTGGAGCTATTATCACACACACTTTCCTTTACCTTAAACCTGAAGAACTTTCTTTACTAGTGTCAGAAAGTGATTCAGAGGTGGAAATGAATCTAATCTAGGAAAAAAATGTATCTAATGTTTAAAAAAAAAAGCTTGAAATCAAACCTATGAACCCAGTTCATAAATATACTTTCATTAAGATAGAGGTCCTTCTTAATCCCACTTTTACACTCCCCCCCCAAAAAAAATAAAAATAAAAATTTTTATTTTTTTTTACTATCTACTTTCATTTTGCAATCATTTCCCCTCCAAGACTGACCTTGAATTATGAAGTTGCTGCTGTCCCACTCTCCACCAGTTCAGAACAGCTCTTCTAAGCAGTACCAATCTGACTGTTCAAATAGCAGCTTCAGCCCAACCCATCAAATTGTTTTGGACAAACTGAGTCTGCCCTTGTTGATTTACCCATCCAGAAATCATTATTTCCAGAACAGTGAATTCTATGTTAGCTACCTTGCGGAATTCAAGTCAACTATTTTGCATCAAATGTCTTCAATGTACTGATACTGTATGCTTGTGTGTGTGGACAGAGTGAACGCGGGGGCTGGTTGTTCAAGAATGAAAGGAGCAAGTTCCCACTAACCTCAAAGTATTTCCATTATGTTGAGAGAGAAAAACACATAACAGCTTCCTAGAATTTAAAATACTTCTTTTTTATTTTTATGAAGGACAAGGATAGCAACTAGTAAGAAAATGTCACCTTAGCTCTACTTTAGAGCCAACAGATGATAATATCAATTACAACTATTTAGCTCCTTCATTTCAGGTCAAAATAGACAAGGCTCATAGTATAATAGCTTTCTCTGAGCTTCATCAACCAATACCTTCAAATATTCTCAGGAAATTCTGATCCCCTTTTTGATACTAAAGACTCATCTCAATATTGCAATTATCAGATACATGTAAAGACAAAAAGGATCCTGATGGCAAGTTATTTTTAAAAAAATGATTCTGAAATTCTTTGGTGTTTTTGATAAGTATCCACAAAGGATACAAGAAACAAAAAGCAAAATTATTTTCAAAGGGAAATGATAGATGCAATACAGCAGAAAAGCCTCATGTCTGTATTCAAGTCCTATAATTCACTCGGGAAGAAACAAAATTTTGGTCTAGAATGTTGGGTTGTAAATGTGTTATGTAGCTTCTTAAGACAAAAAATTGTGTGAGATTATGTTTTTGACAAGATTGGAAGTTTTATTATTCTCCATGACCTTAAAATACTTGATAACCCCATTGCTTCTATAATGGTGTTTAGTTTTCTCTCTCTCCCTTTCTTCCTTCCTTCCTTCTTTCCTTCCCCCTCCCTCCCTTCCTCTCTCCCTCCCTGTTTCTCGCCCTCTCTCCTTCAGACATGTAATATTCTTCCATGAAATGCCAATAACAACAATATCATTCCAGACACTCTCTGCAGCAAGATTCAGCTAGCCAAAGAGATAAGCACATTTATGCAGCAAACTGAATAGGGTTATGACTGTGAGTCAGAAGTATTAAAAACCAACTTTTCCACAGACCAGCTGTGTGATCTAGGATAATCATAAAATTGTTCTGTGCGTCAGTCACCTGTAGATTAAATATGGGTGTTGGACCAAATAATAATATCTTTGTTGTTGTTGGCTACCTTCAAGTTGGCCCTCGACTCATGACGACCCCATGCACAACACAACAAAATCCTGCCAGGTCCTGTGCCACACCCATGATTGGTTGCAGATCAACTGTTGTGATCCATAGGATTTTCACTGGCTGATTTTGAGAAGTAAATCACCAGGCCTTTCTTCCTTGTCCATACGATTCTGGAATCTCTGCTAAAATCTGTTCAACATCATAACAACACATAAGCCTCCCCTGAGAGATGGGTAGTGTTTGTGCATGAGGTATATTGGCTAGGAATCAAATCCGGGTCTCCTGCATGGAACGTGAGAATTCTACCACTGAACCACCAGTGGTCCCAGATAATGTCTTAGAACTCATTGCAGTTGAGTTAATTCCAACTCTTAGCTACCCTACAGAACAAAGTAGAGCTGCCCCATAGGGTTTCTGTGGAAAAGCTAGCTAGTGGATTCAAACTGCCGACCTTGGCTTAGCAGCCAAACTCTCAACTACTATGCAACTAGTAGTCCATATAAGTCCCTTCAATTTTCCACAATCTATGGTTTTAATTTAAAGAAGTTAGCCAACAGGCATTGGAACTTTCGTTACTTTTGAAATCACAGTATAATTTTTAACAATTTCATATTAAAAAAAAAAAAATGTTGCTTTCGAAACGATTCTGACGCATAGCAACCTTAAAAAAAAAAAAATTACCTAATATCAATTCCTGGTCCTAAAAACCCAGAAGTAGGCAGAGCAGATATTATCATTCCTATTTTAAGTATGAGAAAATTTAGCCTTAGAATGTTTAGGGGGTTTTGACTAAGACTTGCAGCTAGTAAATGGTAGAGTAGGGATTCAAAGCCAAATCTGTCTGACCCTGATCCTTTCCACAAAACCATTACACCTACTTCTCACTTATGACTATCTCGTTAACAGGAATTTCAAATTTATGACAATAGTAAAAATATATACTGTCTGAGTATTTTGTACATTAACAACATGAGTCTGGCAGTTACAGATGCCAACGTTCGAGGTGAGAGTAATGCTGGCTGTGATGGCTAAGGTTATGTGTCAACTTGGTGGGGCCATGATTCTTAGTGGTTTGGCAGTTACGTAATGATTTAATTTGGCTGTTATGTAATGATATAATTTGGCAGTTATGTAATGATGTAGTCATCCTCCATTTTGTGATCTGATGTGGTCATCCTCCATTATTGCATACCTCCGATTTTTGCATAACGACCTGGCCTTTGGAGCCTAACCATGTCAGTAAGTGAGGAGTGAATTTTTTGTTTACTGTTAAGGTATGTACAGATTTTGAGAGGCAGAAAAATCCGTTTTACTCTCACATAGATGACACTTGATATTTTAGTATAAAGACCAGACCTTTTCTGAGTTCCAGATCCATATTCCATGTGCTTACTCAAGATCTCAAATATACCTGACACTCAACAACTCAGCACATTGAAGACTAAAATCATGGTCTTCTTTATCTTCGCCCACTAAACAAACAAACAAGAACACTTGGGAGAGTGTCCAGTATTTTAAGCCTTTTTTATTCAGTTGTACAAGCCAGTAATGTGTCATCCTTGTTGTTGTTGTTAGATGCCGTCAAGTCAAGCAACGCTATGCACAACAGAACAAAATACTATCCAGTCCTGAGCCATCCTCACAGCCATTGTTATGTATGAGCCCATTATTGCAGCCACTATGGTCAATCCCCCACATCAAGCGTCTTCCTCTTTTTCACTGACACTGTTCCTTACCAAGCATGATGTCCTGTTCCAGGGACTGGTCCCTCTTGATAACATGTTCAGAGTCCGTAAGAAGTCTTACCATCCTTGCTTCCAAGGA
Source organism: Elephas maximus indicus (assembly GCF_024166365.1). Classification (NCBI taxonomy): domain Eukaryota; kingdom Metazoa; phylum Chordata; class Mammalia; order Proboscidea; family Elephantidae; genus Elephas; species Elephas maximus. The sequence continues at coordinate 81,141,269 of NC_064846.1, read as the reverse complement.
GCACTCTAGCTGTGCTTCTTCCAAGACAGATCTATTCTCTCTTCTGGCACTCCATGGTATATTCAATACTCTTCACCAACACCATAATTCAAAGGCATCAATTTTTTTTGGACTTCCTTATTCGTAGTCCAGTTTTCACATGCATATGAGGTGATTGAAAATGTCATGGCTTGGGTGAGGCACACCTTAGCCCTCAAAGTGACATCTTTGCTTTTCAGTACTTTAAAGGGGTCTTTTGCAGCTTAGTTGCCTAATGCAATGCGTTGTTTGATTTCTTGACTGCTGCTTCCATGGACGTTGATTGTGGATCCAAGTAAAATAAAATCCTTGACAACTTCATTCTTTTTTCCATTTAGCATGATGCTGCTTATTGGTCCAGTTGTGAGGATTTTTGTTTTCTTTACTTTGAGGAGTAATCCATACTGAAAGCTGTAGTCTTTGATCTTTATCAGTAAATGCTTCAAGTCTTCTTCACTTCTAGGAAGCAAGGTTGTGTCTTCTGTATATTGCAGGTAGTTAATGAGTCTTCCACCAATTCTGATGCCATGTTATTCCTCATATAACCCAGCTTCTCAGATTACTTGCTTAGAGTACAGATTGAATAAGTATGGTTAAAGGATATAGCCTTGACACACATCTTTCCTGACTTTAAACCACACAGTATCCCCTTGTTTTGTTTGAATGACTGTGTCTTGGTTTAGGTACAGGTTCCTCATGACCACAATGAAGAGTACTGCATTCCTCATGCTTTGCAATGTTATCCATATTTTGTTATGACCCACACAATTGAATGCATATGCATAGTCAATAAAACACAGGTAAACATCTTCCTGGTATTCTCTGCTTTCAGCCAAGATCCATTTGACCTCAGCAATGATATCCCTTATTCCATGTCTTCACCTGAATCTGGCTTGAATTTCTGGAAGTTACCTGTCAAAGTACTGCTGCAGCCATTTTTTATGTTCAGCAAAATTTCACTTGTGTAAGATATAGGGTCGCTATTAGTCGGAATCAACTTGACGGCAGTGGGTTTGGTTTTGGTATATTATTGATGTTGCTCAATAATTTTCTGCATTCTGTTGGAGCACCCTTCTTTGGAATGAACACTAATAATCTCTTCTGGTCGGTTGGCCAGGTAGCTGTCTTCCAAATTTCTTGGCATAGACAGGTGAGCCCTTCCAATGCTGCATCCATTTTTTGAAACATCTCAACTGGTATTCCTGGAGCTTTGTTTTTCACCAATGCCTTCAATGCAGCTTGGACTTCTTCCTTTAATAACACTGATTCTTGATCATATGCTACCTCCTGAAATTTTGGAATGTCGACGAATTATTTTTGGTACAGTGACTTTTTGTATTCCTTCCATCTTTTGATGTTTCCTGTGTCATTCGATATTTTCCCCATAAAAAAAACCCAATGCCGTAGAGTCAATTCCGACTCATAGCGACCCTATAGGCCAGAGTAGAACCACCCCATAGAGTTTCCAAGGAGAATCCTTCAAAATTGCAACTTTAGGCTTGAGTTTTTTCTTCAGTTCTTTCTGCTTGATAAATGTGGAGCATATTCTTCCCTTTTGGTTTTCTAACTCCAGGTCTTCCCCACCACCCACATTCTATATTCAATCCGTTACCAAATTCTGTAAGTTTTAGCTCTTAAGTCTATCTTAAATATATCCATGTTTAACGAGTTCTATTACCAACAAACTATCCAAAACTGCCACCGTATCTTGATTGGAATAGTTAAGATAGCCTCCCAACCTATCTCCTTGTTTTCCAAAACATTTGCTCTCCATACAGCAGCCAGAGCCATAATTTCAAATTTCAAATCCAGTCAATTCAGTCTTAAAACCAATTGACGGCTTCTGTGTAAGAGCACTTTAAAACTCAGGCACTTGGCATGGCTTAGTTGGCTGACACAGGTCTGAATCAAATTCCCCTTTGTCCTAGATCCGTGTTTCTACTTTCAGAATACATGACACTCTTCCTTTTTGGGTGAACACCTATGTGGTTATGTTTGCTTAAGTTTATGATAAAAATATTCTAGGAAGATCGTAACGAAAATATGGGGTCACTGTGACTCAGAGCCAACTAAACATCAATGGCTTTTTTGTTGTTGTTGTTTTTCTAAAATCTCAGTTCTTTTCCAAGAAAAACTGTTTCTTGTGCCTAGGCTTTTAATAGCTACTCTGAGAAAATTTGATATAAATCAGTTTATTTGAAAAGTGCAGTAAAAAAGATAGATCACTTGTTTTGATTAGTATAATAGAAACTTCAAAAGGGACAACTTACTGTAAATTTCTATCTCCTTAAAAAATGTCGTTGGAATTAGGATCTGAATTGCATTGTATCTATAGATGGCTTTGGTAGGATAGACATTTTTACAATGTCGCATTTTCCTATCCATGAGCAAGGTATGTTTTTCCACTTATGTAGGTCTCTTTTGGTTTCTTGCAGTAGAGTCTTGTAGTTTTCTTTGTATAGGTCTTTTACATCTCTGGTCAGATTTATTCCTAAGTATTTTATCTTCTTAGGGGCTATTGTAAATGGTATTGATTTGGTGATTTCCTCTTAGACGTTCTCTTTGTTGGTGTAGAGGAATCCAACTGATTTGTGTGTTTATCTTGTATCCTGATACTCTGCTAAACTCTTCTATTAGTTTCAGTAGTTTTCTTGAGGATTCTTTAGGTTTTTCTGTATATAAGATCATGTCATCTGCAAACAGAGATACTTTTACTTCTTCTTTGACAGTTTGGACACCCTTTATTTCTTTATCTAACCTAATAGCTCGGGCTAGGACCTCCAGCACAAAAGTTGAATAAGGTTGTGATAAAGGGCAACCTTCTTTGGTTCCTGTTCTCAAGGGGAATGCTTTCAGTCTCTCTCCGTTTAGGATGATGTTGGTTGTTGGCTTTGTATAAATGCCCTTTATAATGTTTAGGAATTTTCCTTCTATTTCTATTTTGCCGAGAATTTTTATCATGAATGGGTGTTGAACTTTATCAAATGTCTTTCTGCATCAATTGTTTATTTATGTGATGGATTACTTTCATTTTTTTTTTTCTAATGTTGAACGATGCCTGCATACCTGGTATGAATCCCACTTGGTCATGGTGAATTATTTTTTTGATATGTTGTTGAATTCTATTGGCTAGAATTTTGTTGAGGATTTTTGCCTTAAGTCCATGAGGGATATTGTTCTGTAATTTTCTTTTTTTGTGGAGTCTTCAGCACATTTTGGTATGAGGGTTATGCTAGCTTCATAGAATGAATTTTCTTTATGCTCTGAAATACTTTTAGTAGTAGTGGTGGTAACTCTTCTCTGAAAGTTTGGTAGAATTCTCCAGTGAAGAAGCTATCAAGGCCAGAGCTTTCCTTTGTTGGGAGTTTTTTCATTGTTTTTCAATCTCTTCTTTTGTTATAGGTTTATTTAGTTGTTCTGCCTCTGTTTGTGTTAGTTTAGGTAGGTAGTGTGTTTCTAGAAATTTGTCCATTTCCTCTAGGTTTTCAAATTTGTTAGAGTACTACTTTTCATACTACTCTGTTATGATTCTTTTAATTTCAGTTGGGTCTGTTGTGATATTGCCCATCTTATTTCTTATCCGGATTATTTGCTTCATCTTCTGTTTTTCTTTTGTCAGTCTGGCCCATGGTTTATCGATTTTGTTAATGTTTTCAAAGAACCAGCTTTTGTTCTTGTTAACTGTTTCAATTACTTTTGTTTTCTATTTCATTTAATTCTGCTCCAATTTTTATTATTTGCTTTCCTCTTGTGCCTGAGACTTTCTTTCGTTGCTCTCTTTCCATTTGTTCAAGTTGTAGGGATAATTCTTTGATTTTGGCCCTTTCTTTTTTTGTATGTGTGCATTTATTGATATAAATTGACCTCTGAACACTGCTTTAGCAGTGTCCCAAAGATTCTGATAGGAAGTGTTTTCATTCTCGTTGGATTCCATTAATTTTTTTTTTCCATCCTTAATTTGTTCTATAATCCAATAGTTTTTGAGCAAAGTGTTGTTCAGGTTCCATGTGTTTGATTTCTTTTCCTTGATTTTTCTCTTATTGATTTCTAGTTTTATGGCTTTATGCTCAGAGAAAATGCTTTGTAATATTTCAATGTTTTGAATTCTGCTCAGACTTGCTTTACTGGCCTAATATATGGTCTATTCTAGAGAATGTTCCATGTGCACTAGAAAAGAAAGTATATATGGGTCCTGTTGGGTGAAGTGTTCTGTGTATGTCTATGAGGTCCAGTTGGTTAATTGTGGCTTTTAGCTCTTCCGTTTCTTTATTGAGCTTCTTTCTGGATGTTCTGTCCTTCACTGAAAGTGGTGTGTTGAAGTCTCCTACTATCATTGTGGAGCTATCCATCTCACTTTATTATGCTGTTATAGTTTGTTTTATGTATCTTAAAGCCCTGTCATTGGGTGCGTAGATATTTAATATGGTAACATCCTTCTGGTATATTGTCCTTTTAATCATTATATCGTGTCCTTCCTTATTACTTGTGGTAAATTTAAGTTTGAAGTCTGTTTTATCAGAAATTAGTATAGCTCTTTTTTGATTGTTGCTTGCTTGATATATTTTTTTCCATCCTTTGAGTGTTAGTTTGTTTGTGTCCCTAAGTCTAAGGTGTGCCTCTTGTAGGGAGGATAAAGATGGATGATTTTTTTTTTTTTTTTATCCATTTTGCAACTCACTGTCTCTTTATTGGTGCATTTAGTCCATTTACTTTCAATGTGATTATAGATAGGTATGAATTTAATGCTGTCACTTTGATGTTTTGTGTGTGTGTTGTTGACAGTTTCATTTTTCCACTTACTTTTTTGTGCTGAAAATTTTTTTCTTTATAAATTGTGTGTTCTTCTTTTTCACTGTAGTTGAGTATGTTTTTGCTGAGTCTATGTTTTTCTTGTTTTTTATTTTGAAGTGTAGGATTGTTAGTCTTGTTTGTGCTTACCTTAATATTTACGCCTATTTTTCTAAGTTTAAACCTACCTTGTGTCTCCTTATATCGCCTTGATTTCCTTGCCTTATGGACAATCTATGCCTACTTTATCTATTCCCTCTTTATTATGTTAATGTTGTCATCTTTTACATAATGACATCACCGATTCCTTGTTTTGAGTGTTTTTTTTATTTTGATTTGTTTTTGTGATTTCCCTATCTGTGTAGATATCTGGTTGCTCTATCCTCTGTTCTAGTTTTGTGTTCATATCTGATATTATTGATTTCTAACCAGAGAATTCCCTTTAGTATATCTTGTAGTTTTGGTTTGGTTTTTGCAAATTCCCTAAGCTTCTGTTTATCTGTAAACGTCTTAATTTTGCCTTCATTTTAGAGAGACAATTTTGCTGGATATATGAGTCTTGGTTGGCAGTTTTTCTCCTTCAATGCTTTATATATCTCATCCCATTGCCTTCTTGCCTGCTTGGTTTCTGCTGAGTAGTCTAAACTTATTGATTCGCCTTTGTATGTGCCTTTTCACTTATCCATGGCTACTCTTATAATTTTCTCTTTATCTTTGGTTTTGGCAAGTTTGATGATAATATGTCTTGGAGAATTTCTTTTGGGATCTACCTTGTATGGTGTTAGATGAGCATCTTGGATAGATACACTTTTATCTTTTACAATGTCAAGGAAGTTTTCTGCAGACAAATCTTCAACAATTCTTTCTGTATTTTCTGTTATCCCTTCCTGCTCTGGTATTCCAGTCATTCGCAAGTTATTCTTCTTTATAGAGTCCTACATGATTCTTGTGAATCATGATTTTCCCCCCACGTGTCTGTCAGTTTGTCACACTGCGGGGGCTGTGTGTTGCTGTGATGCTGGAAGCTATGCCACTGGTATTCAGATAACAGCAGGGTCACCCAAGGAGGACAGGTTTCAGCTGAGCTTCCAGACCAAGACACACTAGGAAGAAGGACCTGGCAGTCTACTTCTGAAAAGCATTAGCCAGTGAAAACCTTATGAATAGCAGTGGAACATTGTCTGATATAGTGCTGGAAGATGAGCCCCCCAGGTTGGAAGGCACTCAAAAGATGACTGGGGAAGAGCTGCCTCCTCAAAGTAAAGTCGACCTTAATGATGTGGATGGAGTAAAGCTCTCGGGACTTTCATTTGCTGATGTGGCCCAACTCAAAATGAGAAGAAACAGCTGCAAACATCCATTAATAATCGGAACCTGGAATGTATGAAGTATGAATCTAGGAAAATTGGAAATAGTCAAAACTGAAATGGAACACATAAACATCAATATCCCAGGCATTAGTGAGCTGAAACGGACTGGTATTGGCCATTTTGAATCAGACAATCATATAGTCTACTATGCTGGGAATGACAACTCAAAGAGGAATGGTGTTGCATTCATCGTCGAAAAGAACTTTTCAAGATCTATTCTGAAGTACAACGCTATGAGTGATAGGGTAATATCCATACGCCTACAAGGAAGACCAGTTTATACAATTATTATTCAAATTTTTGCACCAAACACTAGGGTCAAAGATGAAGAAACAGAAGATTTTTATCAGCTGCTGCAGTCTGAAATTTATCAAACATGCAATCAAGATGCACTGATAATTACTGGCAACTGGAATGCGAAAGTTGGAAACAAGAAGAGGGTTCAGTCGTTGGAAAATATGGCCTTGCTGATAGAAACAATGCCAGAGATCGAATGATAGAATTTTGCAAGACCAACGACTTCTTCATTGCAAATACCTTCTTTCACCAACATAAACGGCGACTATACACACAGAAATTAAATTGATTACATCTGTGGAAAGAGATGATGGAAAAGCTCAATATCATCAGTAAGAACAAGACCAGGGGCCGACTGTGGAACAGACCATCAATTGCTCATATGCAAGTTCAAGCTCAAACTGAAGAAAATCAGAGCAAGCCCATGAGAGCCAAAATATGACCTTGAGTATATCTCACCTGAATTTAGAGACCATCTGAAGAATAGATTTGATGCATTGAAGACTAGTGACTGAAGGCCAGACAAGTTGTGGAATGACATCAAGGACATCATCCATGAAGAAAGCAAGAGGTCATTGAAAAGACAGGAAAGAAAGAAAAGACCAAGATGGATGTCAGAGGAGACTCTGAAACTTGCTCTTGAGCGTTGAGCAGCTAAAGCAAAAGGAAGACTTGATGAAATAAAAGAACTGAACACAAGATTCCAAAGGGCATCTTGAGAAGACAAAGTAAAATATTATAATGACATGTGCAAAGAACTGGAGATGGAAAACCAAAAAGGAAGAACACACTCGGCATTTCTCAAGCTGAAAGAACTGAAGAAAAAAATTCAAGCCTCTAGTTGCAATAGTGAAGGATTCCATGGGGAAAATATTAAACAAGGCAGGAAGCATCAAAAGAAGATCAAAGGAATACACAGAGTCATTATACTAGAAAGAACTAGTTGATGTTCAACCATTTCAGGAGGTGTCATATGATCAGGAACTGATGTACTGAAGGAAGAAGTCCAAGCTGCTCTGAAGGCATTGGCTAAAAACACAGCTCCAGGAATTGATGGAATATCAGTTGAGCTGTTTCAACAAACAGATGCAGTGCTAGAGGTGCTCACTCGTCTGTGCCAAGAAATATGGAAGAGAGCTTCCTGGCCAACTGACTGGAAGAGATCCATATTTCTGCCTATTCCCAAGAAAGGTGATCCAGTCAAATGTGGAAATTATTAATGACATCAAGGACATCATCCATGAAGAAAGCAAGAGGTCATTGAAAAGACAGGAAAGAAAGAAAAGACCAAGATGGATGTAAGAGGAGACTCTGAAACTTGCTCTTGTGTGTTGAGCAATGTGGAACAATATCATTAATGTCACACAAAAGCAAAATTTTGCTGAAGATCATTCAAAAACGGCTGCAGCAGTATATAGACAGAGAACTGCCCGAAATTCAGGGTGTCTTCAGAAGAGGACGTGGAACCAGGGATATCATTGCTGATGTCAGATCTATCCTGGCTGAAAGCAGAGAATACCAGAAGGATGTTTACCTGTGTTTTATTGCCACAGGCAATAAAATGCAAAGGCATTCGATTGTGTGGATCATAACAAACTATGGATAACACTGCGAAGAATGGGAATTCCAGAACACTTTATTGTGCTCATGAGGGACCTTTACATAGATCAAGAGGCAGTTGTTCGGACAGAACAAGGGGATACTGATTGGTTTAAAGTCAGGAAAGGTGTGCATCAGGGTTGTATTCTTTCACCATACCTATTTAATCTGTATGCTGAACAAATAATCCGAGAAGCTGGACTATATGAAGAAGAACGGGGCATCAGGATTGGAGGAAGACTCGTTAAGAACTTGCGTTATGCAGATGACACATCCTTGCTTGCTGAAAGTGAAGAGGACTTGAAGCACTTACTAATGAAAATCAAAGACCACAGCCTTCAGTATGTATTACACCTCAACATAAAAAAAAAAAAAAACATAAAGAAAACAAAAATCCTCACGACTGGACCAACGAGCAACATCATGATAAATGGAGGAAAGATTGAAGTTGTCAAGGATTTCATTTTACTTGGATCCACCATCAACAGCCATGGAAGCAGCAGTCAAGAAATCAAAAAACACATTGCATTGGGCAAATCTGCTGCAAAGGACCTCTTCAAAGTGTTGAGGAGCAAAGATGTCACCCTGAAGACTAAGGTGTGGCTGACCCAGGCCATGGTATTTTCAATCACATCATATGCATGTGAAACCTGGGCAATGAATAAAGATGACCGAAGAAGAGTTGATGCCTTTGAATTGTGGTGTTGGTGAAGAGTATTGAATATACCGTGGTCTGCCAAAAGAACGAACAAATCTGTCTTGGAAGAAGTACAGCCAGAATGCTCCTTAGAGGCAAGGATGGCGAGACTGCGTCTTACATACTTTGGACATGTTTTCAGGAGGACATGTAGAGAAGGACATCATGCTTGGCAGAGTACAGGGTCAGTAGAAAAGAGGAAGACCCTCAACAAGGTGGATTGACACAGTGGCTGCACCAATGAGCTCAAGCATAACAACAATTGTAAGGATGGTGCAGGACCAGGCAGTGTTTCGTTCCATTGTGCGTAGGGTTGCTGTGAGTCGGAACCGACTTGACAGCACCTAACAACAACCACACATGATTCTTAGGGTTTCTTCATTTTTTTTTAATTCTTTTATCTGATTTTTCTTCAAATATATTGTTGCTAAGTGTTTTATCTTCTGTCTCTCTAATTCTGCCTTCCAGTTACTCCATTCTGCTCCTCTGACTTTCTATTGAATTGTAGAATTCTGTAATTGTTATCTTCTGAATTTATGATTGCTGTCTCTCTATGGATTCTTGCAGCCTATTAAATTTTTCATTATGTTCTTGAATAATCTTTTTAATTTTTTCAACTTCTTTATCTGTTTTCCTTGGCTTTTTCTATGTGTTGCCTGATCTTGTTCCTGATATCTTGAAGAGTTCTGTATATTAATCTTTTGTATCCTACATCTGGTAATTCCAGTAATATGTCTTCATCCAGGAGTCCTTGATTCTTTGTTTTGGGAGTTGTTGAAGCAATCATGGTCTGCTTCTTTATGTGATTTGATATTGACTGTTGTCTCCTAGCCATCTTAAGTTATTGTATTAATTGATTTTATGTTTGCTCGCTGTGTCCTAGTTTCTTGCTTTGTTTTGTTTTGATATGCTCATATAGGCTACTAGAGTGAGCTAACTTGATTACTGGAGCCTTTGAAGAACTAATGTCCTGTTGCTGGATGGCTAGACTTTTTACCAGGCATATGAGCCTAGGAGTCCTTTCACTATTCTTGTATAGATTCAGCTCACGTGTCCTTATAGTCGGTCACCTAGTGTGTGGTGTAGGCTCTCAGATACTGTCTTAGAGGAGCAGTGGTGATGGGTGTATGCACAGGTTTCTGGTAGCAGCAGGGGGTCACACTCTGAGGAAGGCAGGAGGCTGACAGCCTTCCCCAAAGTGTCAGTGAGGAAGGAACGTCCCTGTTCTCTAGAGTGCTCTGGTGGGTGGGCTCTGCATCGGTATCTTAGGCACTCAATGCTTATACCCGTAAGGACTGGTGGGCACCACTATCCTTGGACCCATTTCGTGGGTGGTGAGGTGGCGTGGATGGAGCCTCCAGTCCTCAGGCCCCTGCTGTGGGTAGGTGACTAAAAAAAAAAAAAGGCCCTGTTTAATAGGCAGAGTGGTATCAAACCTCTAAAACCTGCCTCTCCACTGCAGAGCTGAAACAATTATAGTCAGGCCTCAAACATATTTGCCCTTGCAATATAACAGCCAGATCTTATCTGGTGTAGTCAAGCCACCAGGATTCATGCAGAGTGAAAGACAAAGTCTGTAGATCGCTTGTGCCAGGGCTGGAGCTGCTTCTGCTCTGAGCTTCCAGATTAGGGGAGTTGGCAGAGTATTTCCCCCCCGTGTGTTAATTTGTTCCCTCTCCAAGGCCAGGAGAATGACTCAGGGAGCACAGCAGAGCCTATCTCAGGCCCAGGGAAATCAACCGCTAATGAAGTTGGCTGGGGCAGGGGGAGGACGGATCAGATACATAGGAGAGAGTTCTTTTGAAAGAAGGAGCTATTAGATCCTTGCAGTAAATTAGACAAAATCACTTATCTTGTGATGAGAGTGCTGTTTTATCTCAGATTCCAGAGGTGTGTGTAGCCTGTGTGTGCTGGCTGGGTCCCCACCGAGATCACCCCGGGGGTTAGAGCTGAGTCCTGTGCTTGCCTTCTTTCTCTGAAGCAGCTGTGTCCTAAACTCCACCGCCAGTCCCGTGGCTGTCACACCAGGGGGCCAGGGGTGCCAGCACTTTGGTTGCCTTCTTTCACTGAAGCAGCCACTTCCTAAACTCCACTGCCAGCCCCGCTGTAGAAACGCCACAGGGTCAGGGGTGCAACACTCTGCTTACCTTCTTTCACTGAAGCTGCCATGTCCCGGGAAACTGCCATCAGCCCTGCTGCAGTTGGGCCAAGGAAAGCACCAAGGAATCAGAGCTGAGGCACTGCCATGGGCTTGGCAATTCCTCACTGCTTCTGCACCATATCTCCCTTCCCTGTCACTCGGTCCAATTCCTTAACTTTGCCTTTGATGCTCAGGGTTCCTACCTCGTCATATATGTAATTGATTCACTTGTTTTTTTGGGTGTTTGTTGTAAGAAGGATCACCAGAAGCATCTGACTACTCCCCCATCTTGGCCCCGCCTACTGGGTTTTTCTTAATGAAAAGTTATAAAATAATAGAAGAATGTTAAACTGATTGCCAATAGAATAGCAAAGAAAGACAAAGGAAAGAGTCAAGGGACCCTCCCAGCAGAACAGAAATATTTAGAAGGTTATTAGAAAATAAGACGAATAAAGTAGAAATTGATGGGATTTCATTTACATGTAAGTGGGTATAATGCAATGGAAAGTACTTTTATGATTCTGAAACAGTTGCTGAAAGTTTAGGAAGACTGTTAGACTGAGAGGATATGAACAAAGTTAATAGGATCAAGAAAAAGTTCGATTGAAAAATTGGAACGTTTAAATAGATTTTTGCCATATAAAATACTTAGGCTTATTCAGTATGTTATAAATTGCATAAGAAATGTTACCAAATCAGAAGATATACTTAATTTTAAGTTGAATATTATTAACAAATTTCAGAAATTGTATAAGTTCCTAAGGATTTGTCAATATTCTCTCTGCCTCTAATATGTTGGAATGCTACTTTGCCTAATAATGAATATTATTAGAATATCCTGACATTTTAGTATTATGTCTGAAAATTATTGTGTGTTGTATCTGAGCTCTTTAAGTTATTATTAAGTTGACTTTATTTAGCTTTACATTAGTTGTGTAATTAACTTTCATCAGGTCTTTCACTTTTAAGAATTATTATTATAAATTAACCATAGCCATTTTTAAGTTAGTCATCATCAGATAAGTTTTACTTTACCAATTCACTGAAAACACTTAACCAAAATATTTTAACAAAAATACTGTATTTGACTTAGAAAATGAACCACACTTAGTTCTCCATCCTTGTGCAACAAAATTAGAAGGAGTTAAACCTTGGATCCATTTGTCCCAACTTAGGAGGGCTAAGGCACCTTCCTAGACTTGTCAGCCCTCCAAAACCAAAGTCTGTTGCTGTCAAGTTAATTCCAGTGACCTAAAAATTACATTTAAACACCTTCATGGCCAGAATCAGACTACTTTAGAAGTAGAGAGCTAATCCCAAGTGTCATGGATTGAATCGTGTCCCCCCAAAATATGTTCCAACTTTGTTAGGCCATGATTCCCAGTATTGTGTGGTTGCTCTACATTTTATGATTGCAATTTTATCTTAAAGAGGATTAGGGTGGGATTGTAACACCCTTAGTAAAGTCATAGCCTTGATCCAATGTAGAGGGAGTTTTCCTCGGGTGTGTCCTGAACCACCTTGTATCTTACAAGAGATAAAAGGAAAGGGAAGGGAGCAGAGAGGGAGGGACCACATGTCACCAAGAAAGAAGCACCAGGGGCAAAGTGCATTCTTTGGACCCAGGGTTCCTGCACAGAGAAGCTCCTAGTCCAGGGGAAGAATGATGAGAAGTACCTTTCTTCAGAGCCAACAGAGAGAGAAAGCCTTCCCCTGGAGCTGACACCCTGAATTTGGACTTCTAGCCTACTAGACTGTGAGAAAATAAACTTCTCTTTGTTTAAGCCATCCACTTGTGGTATTTCTCTTATAGCAGCCCTAGATGACTAAGATAGAATTTGGTACCAAGAGAGTGGGGTGTTGCTCTAACAGATACCTAAAATGTGGAAGCAGTTTTGAAACTGTGAGTGGATAAAGGACAGTCAGTGTCAGAAAACCAGAGGCAGCAGAACCAGGAGACCAGGACCAGACAGAGCTGGAACTGACCCATGGAGTGAAAGACCTGAGTGCCTTTGTACAGGAGGCTTAGTGGCCTAGTGGGGTGCCTTCAGGCACTTATTGGTGGAGCTAAAGAGCTTCGGAATGGGTGAGCAGTTGAAGAACAGTGGATTATCCTAATCATGAAAATTTGAAAAGTACTTAAACATTAGAATAAAAAAAAAATTATACAGAGGAAATATACCTGATTTTTTTCTCAAAAATAAAAAGAAAATTAAACAAGGGCAAATATATAAATTATTCTTATAAGAGTCCGCTTGCTAAGTATTTCTCTAAATTCTTCTTGCTACTAATCCTTAAGAGTCTCAATGATTTCTGTGCCTAATATCACATCATCCTTTGCTAATTAAAAAGTTTTCCAAGTCCATCATCTGCCTTTTATGATTCATTAGCTTCACCACAAACAAATGATCTGGAATTTCAGTGATATGCCCTTTCATCTGAAGTGCCCCTCTTTTCCTTAATAGTGAATAGCCTCTCATCTTCTAAAACCCAGGCCAAATATCATCCCGTCTGAGAAGACTTCCTCCACTGCTTTTCCCCCAGGCAGAACCCATCCTTTATTGAAATGCGTACTCACAGGTCTTTATACATATCTCTTTTAGACCTCCTATATCACTGTATTATAATTATTTGTTCCATGAACAAATGTTTAACAGTCATTAAGAGACCTATTAATTTTCTATGACAAAATAAATTCAAAGGTAGGCAGGTCAAGATTGTTATAGTGGCTCATGTCATCTTTCTACTGTCTTCAAAGCTCAAACTCTGCCTTCCAAGCTCAAGCTTTCCTCAATGTCACAAGATTTTTGTTGTAGCTCTGCTACTACAGTCATGTCCTAGATAGCTAGAAATGCCCCTCCAACAGTCCTGAGTATACCTCCTTCCCTTTCTATTGAGACCACTTCTTAGTTGATTTCATTTATGTCCAGGAAATGTTGTGAAGTGTGGGCAACCTTTCCCCACTGAGGTGAGACCAGTATGTCAGTGGGGAGTGCTGCTGGGGAGGTGAGTTTAATTATGGTGGTGGTGGTGTGAAGGAGAGCAGTGAGAAGGGAGCTGCCACTGCTGTTGCTATTGCAGCTCAGAACAGGAAGTTCTTGAGCTCTGCATTCTGGTCATATCCATGGCCCCTTGAAGTGGAGACCTTGCTCAGTGGTGATATTGCATCTCCCAGCACAGATACTGGAAGTGCAACTGTGATTAGCAATTGTTCTCAAAAGGAGTAAACTAATTGATGCCTTAAGTGCTGCTTAGCTCTCATAGTAGCTACACTTGAACTGGGAGTGGCCATGTTAAGAGATAAGTGCTAGACATTTCCCTATAATTTCCTTTACCCATAACCCTGACCCATCCAGGAAGTCTGTACTCATTGCCTCTAGATAAGAGTGACACAGTAGAAAGAGATTTTAAGAATGTTGTTACCTGGCTTTTGAGTTTCAAATATAGCCCCTCAAGTTATAACACAAAAGATTCATGGATATAGATACTGCAATACATTTGGAAGAATGCAAGTGGTATAAAAACAAAGCTTCTCACTCAAACAGAAAAGATCTCTAGGAAATAGAGGGAAGCTAGAAGGTGGTGGGTTCTTGAGGATAGAAACACTGTGCCCTGTGCCTCTCCCAGGGAAATGTCATTAGTGAGGGAAATAAATGGAAAAAAAAATTGGTTAGGGGTGTCTGAGTAGAGGAAACTGTTGTCTTCCTTCCCTAGTGGAACCAAAGGAGACAGCAAGATCCCAATGCAGCAAAAGCTGATCCATATGTTTAGATACTAGTTTAGGCCTGAGACAGCCTGTCTCAGCCTGTGTACCTCAGAGGGGCATGGATAGCTGAGATGGAGCTGCGTCTGATGGAGCTTTTGGGGTTTTGAACAAGAGATGACATAGTAGTGACCTATGTCCCAGCAGATCCCAGCCTGAATAAATGATGACTCACCCAGATACTTCCCTCTATCACTGATATCTAGGTCCGTTCCATATAACTTCCACCTCCAGCACTGGAACTCAGACTCAACCCCGGGGGAAAATGAAGTAACCCCAAATTGATTAAGGCTGCACCACCACCACTTGGTCGAATGGAGGCTCATAGCAGAAATTAAGTTCAGTTACACATCTTACACATCTGTGTTTTGGTACTGAAACCTGTATTCTCAACACATTGAATACAAATTATCCATTATTTTGTGTGGTTATTTGACTAATGTTTGTCTACTTCACTAAATCATAAACTTCATGAGAGTGGGAACTGAACTTGTTTTTGCTCAAAAATATATCCCCAACACCTAGCATAGTTCCCGGCACTTGAAGGCACTATGTTTATTTTCTAAGAGCATGACAAGGCCATTGATGAATGACTAATGAAAGAAAAAGAAAGAAAGAAGGAAAGCCAAGATATCTCAAATATCTCATTGGTGCTATTAAGTACCAGGCCTTGTGTTTGCTGTTTTATACTCATTATATCAATCATTAAATCCTCACACAAAGTATTATTATTATCATTATTTGTATTTTATAGAGGAGAAAATGGAGGTTCAGGAAGGTTAACTCACTTGTTTAAGGTCATTTAGTTAATAAGAAGTGAGTCTGGGTATGTCTGACTACCACACCATACTATATACCATGCTATCTCTCAGAAATCTAAAGACTTGATGAAATTTTTTTCCCTCACATATAAGAAAATATATGCGGATCAAACTTTATTCAGCATGTGTATGTACATCTTTACATCACTGGCACATATGATGGAGAAGGTAATTAATATAGTGGCCTTCTTACATTTATAGAACACTTCTCATTTTTTCAAAGCATTTACACATTTACTTTCTAAATAAATCTGACAATACAGTTGCACTTCATGAATAGTTCAAAATGAATAGTAGAACGTGGACTAATTCACCTAGCCAAATAAAACAACTTACTGATCATATGTAATCAGTGCAGAATATCAGAAAAGCTTTTTTATTTTAAGAGTGAATTATGGTTCTCCCTTCTAGTAGAATATCCATTTCAAAGTATGTTGTCTCCTTGGTGCAGAGCTATGTGGCCAGTGGTCGTGCATTATAAAATTCAAAACTATCTAGTGGTGAAAGTGAGGCCACATTACTTAATCTCGTAATGGTTGACTTTGGGATATCTATACATCTTGAAAAAATAAAAGCTTTTTAGTATTTTCTATAATAAATGAAGAAGCAGATGTTGGCCCATGGGAGAAGAAAAAAAAATCAATATTGAGAATAATGCCAGACAGATCTGTGTCAGAACTAGGCCCTTTGGCTGCTATATGAAATTGTAAATCCATTGGTTTTACTCCACAGAATATGCAAAGAAAACTATTATAAAATCAGACCAGGAATCATAGCAAAAACTGTTAACAAAAATCTTAAGTATTTCTGAAATTCCTGCTTAAATTCCTGGCCCCTGAAGACATTGCTAGGTGGCCTATGCCTGTCTTTTATGCCTTCTTCCTGAAATAAAACATTCCCTTCCCTCAGTAGGTACCAGGTACTCTCATACTGTCTCCTCTCATCATTCCAGATCTTTTCTGCCTAAATGATGCTCTGAGCTTCTCTGTTCATCCTTCCTATTATACAGTTCTCTGTGGAGTTTTCATATTGCAAATTATTGGATAGATTAGAGATGACTGATAATATATTATTTCAGCCAGGAAGATTGATTTATTAGCTACGAATGCATTCTGCTGAAAATAACAGAAAATTTCATTATAGGAGCTTAAAGATAGATGGGTTTGTCTCATACAACAAGAGAGTAGGTAGTCTAGAGCTGGTGCGGTAGCCGAATGATGCCACAAGAAATATAGATTCTTAATAATTTCCTTCTCTGTCGTTCTTAGCAATATAGGCTTGTTGCGTCATGGTCATAGATTAACTACTATGCCTTGGCCTCACAACTGAGGTTCTTGGCAGGAAAATGGGAGGTAGTATGAAGGGACAAAATGGTTAAGGGCTTTCATGTAGTTAGGTTTCACCTTTGGATTCGGAAATAGATGCCCTACTCAAGAACCTCCCCATACATTTCGTTGGCAAGAGCTATGTCTCATGTATACTCACAATTATTTTACACAGCTAACAGGGAAACTGGGAAATAGTTTTATTTTTGGCTGATGCATTACCACCATGAACAAAATCAGGCTTCTAATAGTAATAAATAGGAGGGCATATGTATTTGATAGGCAACAACCAGTATCTGCCACAATAGGTATTCTGAGAGAACATGGAAAGAAAGAAAGAAGGGAGGGAAAGAGGAAGGAAGGAAGCAGAAAGAAGAAGAAAAAAAGGAAGGAAGAGAAGGAAAGAAAAGACAAAAGAAAATTTTTTTAAAAATCCAACAGTAGAATTCCAGGCATCAATGAAGCCTAGAGGAGATATTTTGGAGAATATTTGGAGGACTTTTTTTTTTTTTGAGGTATTTTTTGTGACTCCTCGAATTATTCATATAGACACAGAAGCCTCCATATAGAATCCAACAGATTTTTGTATGTTTATCTTGTATCCTGATACTCTGCTGAACTCTTCTATTAGTTAATGAAGTGATGTTTGGAATACTCCAACTATTGTAAAACTATCTGTTTCTGCCTTAAATTTTGTCAGTGTTTGCTTTATATATTTTGGGGCCCTGATGTTAGGTACATATATATTTGTCATTATTATATCTCCTTGATGATTTGACCCTTCTATCATTTTATAATGTCCTTCTATGTCTCTTATAACAGATTTCAAAGTAAAGTCTATTTTGTCTGATATTAAAATTCCCAGCCCAGCTCTCTTTTGGTTACTATTTGCATGGAATATTTTTTTCGATCTGTTCACTTTCAACCCATTTATGCCCTTGGATTTAAAATGTGTCTTTTTAGACATCATGTAGTTGGATATTGGTATCTTTATTCATTCTACTTCCTTCCTTTTGACTGGAGCAGTTAGTCCATTTACATTTGCAGTAATTTCTGATAAGGAAGGACTTACTTCTGTCATTTTTTTTTCTGTATCTTATGCCGTCTTTGTCCTTCATTCCCTCCAAAAGTGCCAACTTCTGTGTTTTATTGATTGCTTGTAATGAACCATTTTGATTTTCTTATCCTTTCCTTTTGTATTTTTTAGATATTTTCTTTTGGTTATGATGTTTGCTTCTAACATCTTACGTGTGTAACAACTTGGTTTTAATTGATAGGAACTTTACAAACCCTTTATACCTATGCTGTTCCTCCCTTCCTCCTCATTTATGTTATCACTTATTATGTATTTATACATCAAGTGTCCTGTAACTTAAATTTATACTTATTTTTATGCATTCATCATTATAAAGCATAAAGGACGTAACAATTAGAATTATCAAGCAAAAATACCTTTAAACTTGCCCTTGTACTTGCCCATGCAATTAACATTAATGGAGGTCTTTTTTTCTTTTTCACCTATGTATATAGTTTTGAGTTATTTTCTAGTGTCCTTTTTTTTTTTTCCTTTCTGAAGGACTTACTTTAACATTTCCTGTAGGATCTGTCTAGTGGTTATGACCTCTCTCAGGTTTCGTTAATCTGGGAATTTCTTAATTTCACCCTCATTCTTGACAAACAGTTTTGCTGGATATAGTATTCTTGGATGACACTGCCTTTCTTTCAGCACTTTAAATATGTCATTCTACCATAATTGGGATGACATACTTAAAGTGCTTAAAGAAAGGCTTCCAAGGTTTCTGAGAGACTAACATTTAATCTTACTAGTTATCCTTTGTATATGACTATTTGCTTCTTTCTTGCTTCTTTCAGGATTCTCTCTTTACCTTTAGTTTTTGAGAACCTGATTATAATGTGCCTTGATGTGGATCTCTTTGGGTTAATCCTACTTGGAGTTCAGTGAGCTTCTTGGATTTGTAAGTTCATGTTGTCAGATTTGGAATGTTTGATGCCATTTTTTTTCTTCAAGTATTTGTTTTTTTCCCCTTACTCTTGCATCTCCTTCTGGCATTCCCATGATGTGTATGTTAGTTCTCTGGATGATTTCCCACATTTTCATTAAGATATGCTCAGCAGTTTTGAACCTTCTCTGTTGTGGTTCTTCATTCTAATTAATTTCAATTACCTTATTCTCTAGATCTCTGATTTTTTCTTTAGATAGTTGAAAGCTGTATTTCTAGTGAGTTTCATTTTAGTTATTGTTTCTTTCTGTTCCAGTATCATTGTTTGGTTTCTCTTGATAATGTGTGTCTCTTTTTACATATATTCATTTTGTTCATGCATTGTTTTCCTAATTTCATTTAGTTCCTTGAGTTTTTCTTAATCCTTGGAACTTGTTTAATATTGCTCATTATTTTGGTTTTCAGAAATATGACTTATCTCTCTTCTCTTGTTAACTTGTGGGGAATCATTTACAGTGTCTTTGTGTGTCTTGCAATTTTTTGTTGAAATAAATACATTACAATTGTGTACTTACTACAAAATTTTGAGCCACAACAGTAGAAGGTGTTAACTTTCTTAATTTCCCCAAATATACAGTGCTTTCAACAGCATGCATTTCTGCAAGAAACTCTTAGAAGGGCACCATCTTCAGACTTTGATTACTACTCCATCTTCTTCTTTGCGTGTCTTAAGTTAGCTAGTGCTACTCTTACACAAATACCACATGTGGGTAGCTTTAATGAACACGTTTTATTTTCTCACAGTTCTGGAGGCTAAAAGACCAAATCAGGGTCACAGTCATATTGCTTTCTTTCTGGGCATTGCATGTTTCCTTGATCCTCAGATGACATCTGCCTTTTGCCATTTGTGCTTGCCTCTGTGTCTTATCTGCACTTTTTATAACTCAAAAGTGATTAGGTTTAGGACACACCCTACACTGATATGGTCTTATTAACATAACAGAGAAGACATATTTCCAAACAGGATTACATCCACAGGTATAGGGGTTAGGATTCCAACATGTATTTTTGAGGACACAATTCATTCCATAACACTGTGATATCTTCTGCTTAGCCCAGACCAAGGTTTCAGTTTTTCAGCAGCTCCCAGACAGATCTGAAAACACACAACTTAAAGGGGTGCAGCCTTTAGACTTTGGTTTATTTCTCCCTCCTTGCTCTATGAGGCCCCCTTTAGTGGCTCCAAAAGTGATCTGAAAACACACATTGAATAGAACACCCTCAGATGGGTATATCCCATGGTCCTTAGTCATCACTCTCTGCTCTGTGAAAGCTATGAGTCCTATCAGACTGCAGGTTGAGTGTTTTAGGCTACCTCCAGACATAATGGAATATACTTCCTGAACAGTCCAACAGCAAGATCTGTCCTATCTATTTCAGAACCGGAGACTGGGGCTCTTCTCAGTGCACAGGAAAGCCATGGGTCAACTAGGGCTGTGGCTGCATCCATCCATCTGCCACACTAGGAGGGGAGGGGCAGAGTCACACTGAATAGTCCACTCAGGAGGTCTATACTGTTGGTGTTGGAGCCAGAGATTGGGGCCTTTCCCAGTGCACAGGAGATTTGTGCATTGGCTGGTTGTGCAAAGTGGCTGCAGGGCCACTGGAGCCTTATCTTGAGGGCAGGAATAGTGGAAGAAGAGATTTTCTTACCATATGATTTATCCCTGTCTTTATTCAGTTTGCAGATCCTTGCTGTGGTTCTTTTTCCATCATTTCAGAATTTTCACAGGGCCAAATATGGGGTTCTAGTTGCTTTTCTTGGAATTCTTGTGGACCCAGTGGGGATCTTGGATCTGCTCATGCTGCAGTCTTCCCAGAATTCTCTGTACATACTGTTTTGAAGCCTATAGTTTAACTTAGCACTGGATTGTGAATATTTTCCCAAGTCAATAAATATTCATCAGCAGCATGACTTTTAATGGCAGTATAACTTACTTCCATATGGATTTACTATAATTTACTTAAACATTTTTCCATTGGTGGACATTTTGGCTGTTTATTTTTTTCATTATTATGAATAATATCATGACCAAAATTCCTACATATCAATTTCTGCATAGGTCTTTGGTTACTTCCTTAGTATAATTCCCTAGGACAGAAATTGTTATATGAAAGGTCATGCATTTTTTAAGACTTTTAAATGTTCTTTGCCAACATATAGCTGACCTTATCATACTGTGTTTACATTTTGTTGCAGAAAAAGAAACTAGCTTTTTTACATGAAGAAACAGCTACACACATATGCAAATTATTTACTATTCTGCACATGATGAAACATCTGTAAAAAAAGGCATTTATTTCTATCAGAAATTTCCATCTAAACACAGATATCACAAAATGAGGATGAAAAAAGACAAGCACCAAGTGATTTTCCATTAGCAGATTTGTGCTCTTCCAGAGTGTGTGTATCCTGGACATTCAACGTAAATGGAAGTGTAGTGGGGACAAAATGGTAGAGGTCATTCAACAAGCCTATATTTAGTCTGTACTTGTCAAGGTATTATTACTCTGCATTTGCATGTGCATAGGACAGGAATACTGTTGACAGTCATTTAGAGAAAAACTGAGACTCTGGTTTCATGAACTGCCAGGAAAAGTTTGCCAAAGAATGTAATATTCAATTAATGGGCTACATGTAGCAAGGGATGTAGAAAGCCATCTGACCAGGCAAAACCAAAGCCAGATGGGTAGGTTACAACTGAAAAAATTGACTTGTGTTGATCTGAATTGAAGTTTGTTTTAATAATTATATCTTAATCTCATTACCATTCTCCTACATGGAAAAGGGCCCCCCAAAATATGCTATAATGTGACAGAAAATATTCATATACTGAATATAGACAAATAGAAAATTTTCAAATAAGTCCTGAACCTAATGCTCCATTGTAAATATGTCTGTAGAAGGAAAATAGATGTTCAAAAAAGGAAGATAACATATAATAAGGATGGGGATGGGGGGGCTCATTGAGTTCTTTGAAAACATTTGTGCTCTGACTTACTAATTTTACATTGATTCTTTGACCACCTACTCTATGTTAGACACTGTGCTAGGCTTTGAAAAAACAAAAACAAATAAGGCAAGGTCCTAAAGGTCTTTAAGGCCTTATCTAATGGAGAAAATAATAATAATGGATAATTTATTTTGAAGGCTTGGTATATGCATCAGGGTTCTTGGTTGTAAGAAACAAAATTTGAATGTGGCTAATTTAAGCATAAAAGTAGTTCATACCTTCTCAGTCTAACAGGACCAGATGACCAAATTTAACGGTTTCACAGGTTGTGCTGCTGAGATCACTGACACTCAAATCTGCCACTGGAAACCTTATTTCTACTGTGTCTAGTAACTGGATGTAATTGTTTTTGTCATAAAAAAAAAAAATCCCAGTGCCTTCAAGTTGATTCCGACTCATAGCGACCTTTTTTTTTTTTTTCACAGCCAGGATTATTTCTGGATGATCCCAATGCCTTCACAATACTATCTTCCATTTAAAGTGTGGGGTGGGTGCTTCTTATTTTCAGAGGCAAATTATTCCAATGCCCTATTTTCAAAGGAATTTGGGAAAGTTATTATCTATTATTTTTCTCTTCTATAGTGGGAAGTGACATTTCAGAAGCAGATTGCAAGGGCTGTTTTCCAAAGTACGTCTGGGCAGATTCAAAGCTCAACATTTCCACTAGTAGTAGAGTGCTTAACCATTTGTGTCACCCAGAGAACACACTATGAAGCAGTTCTACTCTGCACACATGGGGTCACTATGAGTTGGAATTGACTAGACGGCAACTAACATCAACAATACTGGGAAGGGGGTTATGTCTCATAAGATGAAGGATTGCCCAAACATATGAAGATGTTCAGGTGCTAGGGAGCTACAAAGAATTACAAATATCCTCTATGTCACGTACCATGCTAAGTGATTTATATACATTTTCTCTTTTAATCTGCAGAATCATGTGTTAAGTAGATGTGGCTACGTTTCACTGAAAAAAATAAACGACCTCCAAAACTCAGTGGCTTATAACAACAAGGATATCTCACTCATGCTACATGTCCATTGTGGGTCAGCAGGGTGTGAGGGGATTGTTCTCGTTGCCCTTACCAGGTATACAGCCTGACAAAGCCTTTACCATTTTGTAACACCACCATCTCAGTACGAGACACCAGGGTTTACTATATCAGAGGATGAGAGAGCAAGAGTTAAATCATGGTGATTAAGTGTTTTTTAGTCTGGAAGTGACCAGTCATTTCTACTCCCATTTCAGTGGCCAGAACTACTCATGTGACCATGTGTATCTAACTTAAAGGAAGCTGAGAAGTATGATCCGTCATGTGGACAAAAGTAGAAAGTTTATTTTGGGGAATATTAGTAATGTCTACCATAGTAGGCACTATTGTTATCAGCACCTCCATTTTGAGGAAATGTAAACACAGAGAAATTAAGTAAGATAGTAGTAAGTAACAGAACTAATATTTGAATATTTTCTGTTACATTAAGTTTTATAATAACAATGATATCTAACATGCAATGAGAATTACTAAGTGCCATTTTAATTTCCACAACCCTTTGAGATAAGTCCAATTAATGTCTCAATTTAATAACTAAAAAAAAATTTTTTTTTTTTTTTTTAGGAAAAAGGCTATGAAAAGTTCTGCAATTTACCCAAGATCACACAACTAGTAAATGGTGGATCAAGCCTGGAAATAGATGTTTTGACCACTATATTATATCACCTCCACATGCTCTGCTTTCCAACACAATATAGCTAATGTAAAGAAACTAGTCTGTTGTAGATTGAGTTGCATACCCCAAAATATGAGTTTGAATCCTAACCCCTATACCTCATGGTGTTATGTTAATGTGGCTATGTAAGTGTGTTTTCAGCCAATCACATTTGAGATATAAAAAGAGCAGATTAGGCACAGAAGCAAGGAAGCACAGCTAGGGAAGGATAGGTGCCATGCCACATGAAGATTGCCAAGGGATCCAGGAACAGAAGCTGAGAAAAGCTGACAGAGAGAGAAAGAAAGCCTTCTCCTAGAGCCAGTGTCCTGAATTTAGACTTCCAACCTCCTAAACTGTGAAAAAATTAATTTCTGCTTGTTGAAGCCACCCACTTGGGATATTTCTGTTATAGCAGCATTAAATAACTAAGACATTGCCCATTTGAATGAGTGTAATCTTTTATTCAAAATGGGTTTCTTATAATAGATCTTTAGAGCTGCAAGAAACTTTAGAGATTGTTTAGAGATTTTTGCACATGAGGAGATTGATGTCAAAAGAGGGAAAGGGGTTTATGTGGAGTCATCAATATTAATTGGTGGAGCTGGGACTCAAATGCAGGTTTTCAACAATGCTTGGTCTGATATTGAAATTTCTGGAAGTTTTCTGCATCTTTAGATGCTAGAAGTACCTCAGAAGCTCACCCTATACCATATCTCATCTAGGGGTCACGGATATATACTCCTTCATCCAATTACAAGTATATTCTCACTTATTTGCAGGGAAGCTGTGGTGTGGGGAGAGGGAGTGGGAGAAAGAGTATTCAAGTAGATCGACTAATCAAATTTAATAGGGGAAAATTAGTTAAGGGTCTCGTAGAGTGTGTTTCTGCTTTAACAACTGTGAATTGACTAAAGGAAGAGGAATAAAAACTAGGCTTATCAATAGCCAATTAGGCAGAGAATACCTGGAAATATGCCTTTATAGCTGTCCTAAATGGGCCCAAATCAGAAACTGGTCTAAAAAAATAAAGTGAAAAAAGGTGAGCAGGCTTCATCTTCTGAGGTTCACATCCATTTATAGTATTTCACTCTCATTCCAACTGTTTGTTGTGATATTTAGAATAATGTTTGCTTAGAAAACTCCAATCCCACAGTTAGGATGCACTATTGTTACTTATATTTGAGTTAACAGATAATTCTATTGGAATCCTAATTACACAGAATGCTCAGTGTGCATTGTTGAAAAAAGTGGCTGTAAAACACTGTTTCAAATCAAATCAACATTTATAGCCCTTGCCTACTATGTGGAAGGTACCATGCAAAGTGTTTTGTCCCAGAAATTTTATAACAGCTTGAAATTCAGGAGCAAGAAGGGCCAGATAGGGATGAGTCAGAATCTAATTATTAGGAGAGGAAGCAACTCACTGGTGGCTAAAATTAGGGTATAAATGTGTTCTTCTGACGTACAGAGAATGACATTTCTGAATGTAGGGCTGGACAGTAGTTAGGTGTTGGATAGAATCCATGTTTATTAATAACTACACAATTAAAGTAGATGTGTTGTTTCTGTGCCCCTTGATGGTTTTATGCAACTGATTTCAGCTATCATCATTGGAGATTTAACACAAATTCTGCTCCCATTGGAAATCCACAAAATCAAATTAATAGCTTAAACTTTCTCCAAACAAATTAATGCCACATGCTACAATGAACAGCGATCTGTTTTATTTATTTATTTGTTTGTTTGTGGGGCCAAGATGGCAGAGTAGTCGGATGCTTTCTGTGGTCCCTCTTACAACAAAGACCTTAAAAAACAAGTGAATCGATTATGTATGAAAATCTAGGAGCCCTGAACATCAAAGATAAAGTTGAGGAGTCAGACTGAGCAGCAGGGAGAGGGAGAGACAGTTCAGAAGCAGCAAGGATTTGCCAGACCTGACCTTTATACGTTATTCCCTCTGACTGGAACATTTTCTTCAGGAGACCTCCCCTGTTATATGATCCAGAAGACCCTTACAATTCTTTTTCACAAAATACCACCTTTGTTTTTTTAGTTATTTTATGCCTGCTTCCCACACTTCTCCTTGAAGAAAGAGAATGCACCTGTGTTGTTCACATTCTATACTCCAATGCTTACCACATATCATTTTGTAACCTGCTTTGTTCACCTAACACTGTATCATGTACATTTTTCTAGGCCGAAAAACATAGATCTATTCACTCATTTTAACTACTGTGTAATAGTCCATTGTATGAATAATTCATTATTTATTTAATGAACGGTCTATTAAGGGACACAAGTTGTTCCTAATTTTTTGATAATTTAAACTAGGCTTCAATGAGCATTTTTTACTTGTCCAGTTTTTCCTTGGAATAAATTCCCGAAAAGAATTACTTCATCACAGTATATGTGCTTTTAAAATGTTCAGACTACCATTTTTCAGACATGTTAAGAGCTTGGAAGTTGTTACTCCTGTACTTTCAACAAGTTAAAGCTTGGAAAACTGAAAATTGACTTTTATTGAACCCATCAGAGAACTGAAGTCACAGGGAAAACTGCCACCCTGAAATCTGAACAGATGGGTGAATCCATAAAGTTACAACTGAGATCTGCTTATGTGGGGCAGAAGCTACTGGAGCCATAAATTGGTAGAAACAGTTAAGTTGTAAGTTTGAAAAAATTGCTGGATGCTGAGCAATGTATGGAAACCCTGGTGGCGTAGTGGTTAAGTGCTATGGCTGCTAACCAGAAGGTCGGCAGTTCAAATCCACCAGGTGCTCCTTAGAAACTCTATGGGGCAGTTCTACTCTGTCCTATAGGGTTGCTATGAGTGAGACTCAACTTGACGGCAATGGGTTTTTCTGGTTTTGGGCAATATATAAAAAATAATACACACAACCAGCTAGGGTTCATTTCAAGGATACTGGGATGGTTCAGTGTTAATAAACCAACCAATGCAATTCCTCATATTAACAGCTTTAATAAGAGAAACCATATGATCATATCAGTAGATCCAGAAAAAGCATTTCACAAAATGCAATACCCCTTCAGGATAAAAACTCTTAACAAACTAGGAATAGAAGGGAGCTACCTTCACCTAGTAAAGATTATTATATACGAGAAAACCTACAGCTAACACCATACTTAATGGTGAGAGACTGAACACTTTCTCCCTAAGTTCAGGCACAAGGCAAGTATATCCTCTCTCTCACCATTCTTACTTAGAATAGTGCAGGAGTTCTTAACTAGTGCAATTAGGCATGAAAAGGAAATAAAAGGCATACAGTTTGGTAAGGATGAAATTAAACTGTCCCTATTTTCAGATGGCATGATTGCCTACATAGAAAATTCCAAGTAATGTACAAAAAACTGCTAGAAGTAATAACTGAGCTGAAAAACAAGAATTAAGTGAAACGACTAACACTACCCAATTTTAAGACTTACTTTAATCAAAGTTACCATAATCAAGACAATGCTGTATTGGCAAATGAACAGAAATATTAACCAATTGGACAATATAGAGAGCATAGAAATAGTGCCGTTGCCACTGAGTCGATTCCAACTGCCCCACAGGGTTTTCAAGGAATGGCTGGTGGATTCGAACTGCTGACCTTTTTGGCTAGCAGCCGAGCTCTTAACCACTGGGCCACAAACTCACACAAATATTGTTGTTGTTGTGTGCTGTCGAGCCAATTCTGACTCATAGTGACCCTATGGTCAACTGAGTTTTGACAAAGATACAAAAGCAATTCAATGGAGAAAGAAAAATCTTTTCAACAAATTGGACATTTATATGCAAAAAAGGAACCTAGACACAGACTTTACACTTTATGCAAAAAATAATTAAAAGTTAATCATAGACCTAAAAAAAAATTCCAAAACTATGAGATTTCAAGAAGAATCTATTGACCTTGGGTTTAGTGATAAGTTTTTAGATACAACACCAAAAGAATGATCAATGAAAGAAAAAATGGATAATCTGAACTTCAGCAAATTTAAAAATTTTTACTCTGTGAAAGACACGGTTAATGGAATGAAATTACAATCCAGAGATTGAGAAAAAATATTTTCAAATTCAGGACATACAAAGGACTCTTCAAACTCAATAATAAGGGGAAAAAAAAGCAATTAAAAAGTGGGCCAAAGATCTGGACAGACACCTCAACAAAAAAGATATAGGGTTGCCAAATAAGCATTTAAAAGATGCTCAATATTGTTTGTCATTTGGGAAATGCAAATTAAAACAGCAATGAGATACCACTATATTGGCAAATATATAAAAAAAATCTGACTAACAACAATTACTGGCAAGTAGGTGGAGCAACAGGAATGTTCATTCATTGATGGTGGGAATGCAAAATGGTACAGCCAATTTGGAAGTCAGTTTGACAGTTTCTTACAAAACTAAACATAGTCTTATCATACGATCCAGCAATCACACTCCTAGGTATTTTCCCAAATGATTTGAAAATTACATCCATACCAAAACCTGTACCTGAATGTTTAGAGCAGCTTTATTCATAATCACCAAAAGCTGGAAGCAATCAAGATATCCTTCAATAAGTGAATGGATAAACAAACTGGTATATCTACTCAATGGAATAATACTCAACAATAAAAAGGAGAGGGTTATTAATTTACTCAACAACATGAATAAATTTTAAATGCATGCTGTTAAGTGAAAGAAGCCAGTCTGAAAAGGCTGCATATTGTATGATTCCATTTATATGGCATTCCGAGAAAGGCAAAGCCGCAGAGACAATAAACAGAGCAACGGCAACCAGGTGTTCAGGGAGGTTGACTAGGTGACACGTAGGGGTTTTTTTAGGGTGATGGGACTATTTTGTATGATATTATGGTGAGTGACACATTATGCTACGCTTTTTTCAAAATCCAGAGAAGTTTATAGCACAAAAAGTGAATCTTAATGTACAGAAATTAAACAAAATCAACTAGAAAGTCAAGGTATCCCAGGACAGTATGCAGATTGTGGCAAAAGATTGTAACTGCATTACAAATGTATGAAAGAACCTCACTGAAGACAGTGGGGGCAAAAGGTGCTGACTTAAGTAAACTTGGAAGTGAGTGGAGACTGTAAGGCTAACTACAAAAGAAACGATTCATACCCACTGCACCTTACCATAGTTGTTTTCCATAGGGGTATTGGTAAACAATTCTGAAGTCACTATAATATATACCAGAATTGAAAAATTAAGTAAATGATAGATTGTGATATCCAGGCTACTTATTGTTGGAATGGAAGTTTACAACCAAGCAAAGGGAGAGGGCTAGAATGATTGATGTGGTAATGGGTAGTGTTGGAGATGTCAGCATGAACTCGTGTTTATCTTAATATAGATATAGATAGATACATATAGAACACTTAAAGATATACGCATATACACCAGTTAGTATATACACACGTATATTTCCTTATTCTGTCAGCAAGAGGGCCTGGAAACCATGCCATCCCAGTAGCAACAAGCACACCTAGCACCCAAATTTTGGTTTCTGATATCATTTCCCAGTATGTGCAATCGGGGCTCCTTGGAGAAAGAGCTGATTTTAGCGCTGGTGCAAGGAATATACAGATGAGCCCGGAACATCTTTTAGTGTCTGGAAATTCTTGTATGTGCTAAAAACAAAACAAACAACCTCCCCTCCACACACACACATGCAAAAAAGGTATGTCAAAGGGACATAGGACCCAAGTGAAAGGTTTCTGAATGACCAAAACTGGAAACAATTTTAGCAACAAAAACAAATAAAGTGGTCTTGGATTATAATCCAGAATATAAAATAAATATCCATGAGCCCTTAAGGATATAAACCAATTATTGAATAAATAAGCGAATGGGAGACAATAAACAAATCTCCATTAGAATAATTCCAAATAATTTATGTGGATATTCCACCTTCAAAGAAATGAAGCATAGTGCTGGACTCCTTAAGTGTGTGCTGTGCATTGTGTCTTCCCTCCAAAAAGTATAGTACGGAAAGGGGAAAAAAAATAGTAACCTTACAGTAGAAAAACCTGACAAACACTACCTCAGCCAGGTGATCAAGGTTAACATCAACAGTCACGAATCATATTGACAATGTTTATCCTTGATATGATGTAATAACTATGACATTTTACCTCTGTAGACTTCCTCCCCAAAGCCCATAAGCCAAGTCTAAACATGAGAAAAACTTCAGGCAAATATTCTACAAAATACTTGGCCAGGTCTCCTCAAAACTGGCAAAGCTCTTCTCAATACTGTCAAGGTCATTAAAAAGAAGGAAATTCTGAGAAACTGCCATACCCCAATTGTAACACAGTAACGTCAACAGTTTTTTTTTTTTTTTTAACGTCAACAGTAGGGGAAATTGAGTGTGGGGTATATGGGATTGTCTATAATACTCTTTCAACTTTTTTGTAAATCTAAAACTATTCTAAAATAAAAAGTTCATGACTTTTTTCAAAGGAAGTAGGCTAGAGTATAAGATTTCTACTAGTAAATATAATTCAGTGATTAAAAGTTTAGTGCTACGTCAGGAAAACGCAAACAGATCGGAAAGAGTTACTCTTGTTGTTGTTAGGTGCCATTGTGTCGGTTTCAACTCATAGCAACCTTTTGTACAACAGAATGAAGCACTGCCCGGTCCTGCACCAGCCTCCCAACCGTTGTTATGCTTCAACCTATTATTGCAGCCACTGTGTCAATACATCTCATTGAGGGTCTTCTTCTTTTTCATTGACCCTCTACTTTACCAAGCATAATGTCCTTCTCCAGGGACTGATTCCTCCTGACAAAATGTCCAAGGTATGTGAGACATAGTCTCACCATCCTTGCTTCCAAGGAGCATTCTGGTTATACTTCTTGCAAGACAGATTTGTTCATTCTTTTGGCAGTCCACGGTACATTCAGTATTCTTCTCCAACATCAGAACTCAAAGGCATCAATTCTTCTTTGGTTTTCCTTATTCATTGTCCAGTTTACACATGTATAGGCAGCAATTGAAAACACCAAGGCTTGAGTCAGGAGCACCTTAGTCTTCAAGGTGACATCTTTTCAGCACTTTGAAGAGGTTTTTTGCAGCAGATTTGCCCAATGCAATGCGTCCTTTGGTTTCTTGATTGCTGCTTCCGTGGGTGTTGATCGTGGATCCAAGTAAAATGAAATCCTTGATAATTTCTATCTTTTCTCCATTTATCGTGATGTTGCTTATAGATCCAGTTGTGAGGATTTGTGTTTTCTTTATGCTGAGGTGTAATTCATACTGAAGGCTGTAGTCTGTGATCTTCATCAGTAAGTGCTTTAAGTCCTCTTCACCTTCACCAAGCAAGGTTGTGTCATCTGCATAATGCAGGTTGTTAATGAGTCTTCCTCCAATCCCTATGCCCTGTTCTTCTTCATATAGTCCAGCTTCTTGGATTATTTGCTCAGCATACAGGTTGAATAGGTATGGTGAAAGGATACAACCCTGACACATACCTTTCCTGACTTTAAACCACACTCTACCCCCTTGTTCTGTTCAAACTACTGCCCCTTGATCTATGTACAGGTTCTTCATGAGCACAATTTAGTGTTCTGGAATTCCCATTCTTCGCAATGTTATTCATAATTTGTTATTATCCACACAGTCAAATGCCTTTGCATACATAGTCAATAAAACACAAGTAAACATCTTTCTGGTATTCTCTGCTTTCAGCCAGGATCCATCTCACATCAGCAATGATATCCCTGGGTCCATGCCCTCTTCTGAATCCAGCTTGAATTTCTGGCAGTTCCCTGTGGATGTACTGCTGCAGCTACTTTTGAATGATCTTCAGCAAAATTTTACTTGTCTGTGGTATTAATGATATTGTTCAATAATTTCAGCATTCAGTAGGATCACCTTACTTGGGAATAGGCATAAATATGTATCTCTTCCAGTGGGTTGGGCAATTAGCTGTCTTCCAAATATTTTGGCATAGACAAGTGAGTACTTCCAGCACTGCATCCCTTTGTTGAAATATCTCAATTGTTATTCTGTCAATTCCTGAGCCTTATTTTTCTCCAATGCCTTCAGAGCAGGCTGGACTTCTTCCTTCAGTGCCACTGATTCCTGCTCATATGGTACCTCCTGAAATTGTTGAACGTCGACCAATTCTTTTTGGTATAGTGACTCTGTGTATTCCTTCCATCTTCTTTTGATACTTCCTGAGTCATTTAATATTTACCCCCACAGAATCCTTCACTATTGCAACTCGAGGCTTGATTTTTTTCTTCAGTTCTTTCAGCTTAAGAAATGCAGAATGCTTTCTTCCCTTTTGGTTTTCCATCTCCAGGTCTTTGCACATGTCATTATAATAATTTACTTTGTCTCTTGAGCCACCCTTTGAAATCTTCTGTTCAAGCCTTTTACTTCGTCATTTCTTCCTTTCGCTTTAGCTACTCGACATTCAAGAGCCAGTTTCAGAGTCTCTTCTGACATTCATTTTGGTCTTTTCTTTCTCTCCTGTCTTTTTAACGACCTCTTGGTTTCTTCATGCATGATCTTGTTGATGTCATTCCACAACTCATCTGGTCTTCGGTAATTAGTGTTCAAAGTGTCAAATCTTTTCTTGAGACGGTCTCTAAATTCAGGTGGGGTATACTCAAGCTCATACTTTGGTTCTCATAGACTTGTTCTAATTTTCTTCAGTTTCAACTTGATCTTGCATATGAGCAATTGATGGTCTGTTCCACAGTCAGCCCCTGGTCTTGTTCTGACTGAGGATATTGAGCTTTTCCATGGTCTCTTCTCACACATGTAGTCAATTCGATTCATGTGTATTCCATCTGGTGAAGTCCACGTAGTCACTGTTTATGTTGGTGAAAGAAGGTATTTTCAATGAAGAAATCATTGGCCTTGGAGAATTCTGTCATGTGATCTCTGGCATCATTTCTATCACCAAGGCCATATTTTCTAACTATCAGTCCTTCTTTGTTTCCAACTTTCACATTCCAATCTCCGGTACTTATCAATGCATCTTGACTGCATGTTCGATCAATTTCAGACTGCAGAAGTTGGTAAAAGTCTTCAGTTTCTTCATCTTTGACCTTAGTGGTTGGTCAGTAAATTTGAATAATGGTCGTATTAACTGGTCTTCCTTGTAGGCGTACGGATATTATCCTATCACTGACAACATTATACTTCAGGATAGATGATGAAACCTTCTTTTTCACAATGAATGCAAAGCCATTCCTCTCCAAGTTGTCCTTCCCAGCATAGTAGACCATATAATTGTCCCATTCGAAATGGCCAATACAAGTCCATTTTAGCCCACTATTGCCTAGGATATCAATGTTTATGTGTTCCATTTCATTTTTGACGACTTCCAATTTTCCTAGATTCATACTTCGTACATTTCATGCTCTGGTTATTAACGGGTATTTAGATCTGTTTCTTCTCATCTTGAATCATGCTACATCAGCAAAAGAAAGCCCAAAAACTTGACTCCATCCACTTCATTAAAGTCAACTGCACTTCGAGGAGGCGTCTCTTCCCCAGTCATCTTTTAGTGCCTTCCAACTTAAGGGGCTCATCTTCCAACACTATATCAAATGATGTTCTGCTGTTATTCATAAGGTTTTCACTGGCTAAATCTTTTCAGAAGTAGACTGCCAGGCCATTCTTCCTAGTCTCTCTTAGTCTGGAAGCTCAGCTGAAACCTATCCACCATGGGTGACCCTGCTGGTATTTGTATACTGGTGGTATAGCTTCTGGCATCACAGCAACATGCAAGCCTCCACAGTACGATAAACTGACAGACATGTGGGGCTACAGGCCTAACAGTCTACAGAAACTACAGCCTCGTCTTCCCTGAGACCAAAAGAGCTAGATGATGTCTGGCAACCACTATGAACATTTCTGATCAAAGCCACAATAGATGAATTCTAGTAGAACAAGAGAAAAATGTAAAAGGGAACCTCAAATTCTTAAAAAGTCCAAACTTACTGAACAGGTTGAGACTAGAGGACTCCCTGAGACTACCGCTCTGTGATACGCTTTAAACCTTAAACCGAAATTATTCCTTGAGGTCACCTTTTAGCTAAATAACAGATTGGCTCATGGAATAAAGAATATCCCCTGTGAGTAATGAGATACTTTAAAAAATTATCGGTATGAGACAGAATGGTCAAAATCACCCTAAAGAAAAGATGAGATGGTAAGGAGGCAGGGAACCTACAGTACTGGAAATGGTACAATGAGAAAGGAATGAATGAGAATGATGATACATTATGAGAAATGTAACCAATATCACTGAATAATTTGTGAAGAAATTGTTAAATGGGAACTTAATATGCTTTGTAAACTTTCACTTTAAATGCAAAAAAATATGATTTTTTAAAAAAGAAATTATTCAATTGTTCCACATACTCTAGGAAGATCTAGATCAGATAAACAGACTGGTAAATTTAATATGACATATATTACTGGGTATTGTTTTATTTAATATACAAAGAGTTAATTATGGAATTTTAAAGCTATAGTTAGACACTTTATTACCTATTTGTATACTTTTGTGTTTTTCTAATTGCATATATATATATATAAATATTTATTAATAAATAATCATTTGAAAATTATTATGTGAATAATGTGGTAAAGGGGATGCCTTGGAGAAATTCAAAGAGGCTATCAACTGTGAGAGACAATCCTCTATTTGTAACAAAAGGAAATGAGAAAAACTGCTATGCTCACTGAATAAAGGCAATATTTGGTGCTGGCAGGATGGGCAACTCATAGTGCCAAATCATTTAAAAATCGATTTTAGTAAAAATGTTGATACTTCTCATAATAAAAGAGATAAATTGGCCACAATATTAAACCAACATTGATGGAATAATTTTATAGGTATTGGCAAGGATGTTTCCAAAACATGTCTTAACTGCCAATGACACAATCCTGACAAAATTGAAAAGATGGGACATATGCAGAAACCAAAGCTTCGAGGCCTCTTAAACACCTCTAAATGGACTTTATACAAATGCCTTCTGCAATGGATCATGAATGTGTTCTGGTTAGGGTTTTTATTTATTTTTTATTCCCAGGATGGATTAAAACTTATACCTGCCCGAGGGCTACGGTCCTAACTATAACAAAAATGTTACTTTATTTTGTTTTTCCAACCTCAGAAATTCTCACTTATCTCTCTAGTGACAGAGACTTTCACTTTGTTGGCATTGTTATTAAGAAACTTTTTGTAAAAATTTGCCTTCGTCTCAAAATCTTAACTGTCCTAATCGTCCACAGTCCTCAGATAAAGTAGGGAGGGCTAATGGAATCCTAAAATTAAAATTAGCAAAGCTCTTAGGAACCCTTGTTCTTCCATGGCCTAATATATTACCATTAGCTTTAAAGTTTATAAGGTAAACCTTCCTGGCACCCACACTTTATCTCCTTATGAATTTATAACACTCTGTCCCATGCATTCCATAATTTCACTGTCAATCTTAGAGTCTACCCTATTACAAGGCAGATAAGATTAACTCCTGCAAGGGGCTCATATGATACCTCCAGTTTTATTACCATCAGATATTAGATACACTTCCAGAACATCCACCTAAACAGCCTCTGCATAATACACAGCCTGGAAATTCAGTCTTCTGGATAAGACACCAGACAAAAACTGCTCTTGAGCCTCAACAAAAAAGACCCAATCAGGTACCTCGACACCTGACATAGCAGTAATATTTCAAAGTATTTATCTTTGGATTCATGTTTCCCAACTCAAAAGATAAAACACTTCATCCTGACTATTGCACATCCATTGCAATCTGAAAAACTTAAGCTAAAGATTCATAGGAATCATCCAGAAGCCACAAATTCTGAGGTGGACCACCGTCACCTAAGGCGACAGAACAAGACGATGACTTCAGAAGTGGACTGTTTCAACATAAGACTACAGAACAATATTAGTTTCGTGATTCTTCAATACTCTTTCTTGCCCATTTACTACTGATCTTTTCCTGTTATACACTTCGATATCTCTAAAACACTAACAAGATCTCTCTTATCTTCATTCTATTATTTCCGACTCCTTATGGTCTCCTTTTACGACTTAAGGAAACACAAAACTCTCATATGTTTTTCCAGACTATGGATGCTTCCCTGAATTTAACTGATTTCTGGACCTGCCATCCCATACCTGACCCTGCTGACAAAAAGTGTTAGCTAGTAAGAAGCAGTTTGTGCTATAACAAATACATCTTATTGCATCTGTATAAATATGATAGGACAGATACAGGAGTCTGTGATTAAGCCAAAAGAAAAAAGCCACATGATTCTCTAAAACAGATCCAGCTGGAGCCTGGGACATGTTTTAATGGCCTTCATTTCATAATCTAGGCTTCTGGATTTATTTCTGATAATTGTGTGTACTATAATTGAACAATGTATTCTGCCCAGAGTCTAAAATGTAACTGTGCAGCCATTGTCTTGTCTGGTGGTTCAAAAACCCATCTTACAACAGGAGGAGGAGAAAAAATTAACCTTGCATCAGCTACACACTACCGCTACCTTCAATGCGTATTCCTCTGATCCTAATCAGCAGAATCTTGGCAATGGTGAATATCTGAATGTTATGTAATAATGTATTGTGTCCAGACCATCTGCCCTTGCCCCAAAGAGGAAAACAAGAGAAAAAAATAGCCCCTTAGATACAGGGTCTGACCTGACTTCACAACAATGTTGTTGTTGTTAGGTACCCTTGGGTTGGTTCCTACACAGCTGGTAAGATGTGTTTTCATTCTCATTTGATTGTGTGATTTTCTTTATAGGTCTTTAATTTTTTCTATAACCCAAGAGTTTTGAACAAGGTGTTGTTCAGTTTCCACGTATTTGATTTTTTTTCCTTGCTTTTTCTGTTATTGATTTTGACATTTATGGCTTTATGGTCAGAAAAGATGCTTTGTAATATTCCGATGTTTTAGATTCTGTTAAAGCTTGTTTTGTGGCCTAATATGTGGTTTATTCTGGAGAATGTTCCATGTGCATTGGAAAAGAAAGTATACTTGGCTGCTGTTGGGTGGAGTGTTACGTATATGTCTATGAGATCAAGTTGGTTGATTGTGGCTTTTAGATCTTCAGTGTCTTTACTGAGCTTTTTACTGGATGTTCTGTCCTTCACCGAAAGCAGTGTGTTGAAGTCTCCTACTGTTATTGTGGAGCTATCTATTTCTTTTTTCAGTGCTGTTAGAACTTGTTTTATGTATTTTGGAGCCCCATCATTGGGTGCATAAATATTTATTATGGTTATGTCCTCCTAGAGTATTGGCCCTTTAATCATTATGTAATGTCCTTCCTTATCCTTTGTGGTGGATTTTGCTTTAATGTCTATTTTGTCAGAAATTAATATTGCCACTCCTGCTCTTTTTTTATTGTTTTTTGTTTGATGTATTTTTTCCTTTATTTGAGTTTTAGTTTGTTTACGTCTTTAAGTCTAAGGTGTGTCTCTTGTAGGCAGCATATAGACGGATAGAGTTTTTTATGCATTCTGCCACTCTCTTAATTGGTGCATTTAGTCTGTTTACATTCATCTTAATTATTGATATGTATGAGTTTAGTGCTATCATTTTGATGTCTTTTCATGTGTGTGTTGTTGGCAGTTTCTTTGTTCCATTTAACTTTCTGTGCTAAGTCATTTTTCTTTATGTATTTTCTTTTCATCTTTTTCACTGTGGTTGATTTTTTTTTTCTGAGTCTTTGTGTCTGTCTTTTTTTTTTTTAATGTGTGGGATTGTTAGTTCCTTTTGTGGTTGCCTTAATATCTACGCCTATTTTTCTAAGTTTAAACCAATCTTTTATTTCTTTATATCATCTTGACTTCTTCTCTGTATGAAAGATTTATGACTACAGTTTTTAGTCCCTCTTTTTTGTTTTAATGTTGTTGTCTTTTACATATTGACATCTCTGCTTCCCTATTTTCAGTGTTTTAGCTTTGATTTATTTTCACGAGTTCCCTATCTGGGTTGAAACCTGATTGTTCTGTCTTCTATTCTAGTCTTGGGTTGTTATCTGATGTTATTGATTTTCTAAATGGAGGACTCCCTTTAGTATTTCTTGTAATTTTGGTTTGGTTTTTACAAATTCCCTAAACATTTGTTTATCTGGAAATGCCCTAATTTTGTCATCATATTTGAGAGACAGTTTTGCTGGATACATAATTCTTGGCTGGCAACTTTTTTCCTTCAAGGTTTTATATATGTCATCCCATTGCCTTCTTGTCTACATGGTTCCTGCTGAGCAGTCATAGTTTAGTCTTATTGACTCTCCTTTGTAGGCGACTTTCCTTT
This sequence comes from Elephas maximus indicus, assembly GCF_024166365.1. NCBI lineage: Eukaryota > Metazoa > Chordata > Mammalia > Proboscidea > Elephantidae > Elephas > Elephas maximus. Next base: position 81,103,400 of record NC_064846.1, on the reverse strand, counting down.
TGTCCCTAGCTACTCTTAAAATTCTCTTTATCTTTGGTTTTGGCAAGTTTGATTATAATATGTGTTGGTGACTTTCTTTTGGGCTCTACCCTGTGTATGGTTCAATGAGCTTCTTGGATAGATATCTTCTCATCTTTCACAATAGATGAAAACGAGGCAGTTGATCAAGCAGAACAATGGGTTACCTCGTGGTTTAAAATCAGGAAAAGTGTGTGTCAGGGTAGCATCCTTTCACCATAGTTATTCAATTCGTATGTTGAGCAAATAATCCTAGAAGCTGGACTATATGAAGAATAACAGGACATCAGTATTGGAGGAAGACTCATTAAGAACCTGCATTATGCAGATGACACAACCTTGGTTGCTGAAAGTGAAGAGGAGTTGAAGCACTTAAAAGATGTCCCAGACTCTAGCTGGATCTGTTTTAGAGAATCATGTGGCTCTCATTATTGTGAGAGGTTTTAGCCCAGTTAAAGAGGTAGAGAGGCAGGGAAAAACTGTAAAATTATAATCTGGACTTTAATTCTGTATTCTGAGAATCTAAAAAATAGATGTGTTAATATGATTGTTAAATGATGCTTTTCAAGTAAAACAAAAAACTCTTTGTGTAAAGACAAGGCCGTGGAAGCTCCATAGGCACATCCAAACTCATTGAAGAACCAAATTGCTGGGCTGAGGGCTTTGGGGACCACGGTCTTGGGGAACATCTAGCTCAAATGGCATAACACAGTTTATAAAGAAAATGTTCTACATTCTACTTTGGCGAGTAGCGTCTGGGGTCTTAAAAGTCTGTGAGTGGCCATCTAGGATACTCCACTGGTCTCACCTCACCCCTTCAGGATCAAGGAATAATGAAGAAAACTAAAGACACAGGGGAAAGATTAGTCCAAAGGACTAAAAGACCACAACTACCACAGCCTCCACCAGACTGAGTCTAGTAAACGAGATGGTGCCTGGCTACCACCACACCTACTGATCTGAAAGAGACTGGAGAAACTCGGAGAGTATGGCCCCTGGACTCCCTTTTAGCTCAGTAATGAAGTCACTCCTGAGGTTCACCCTTCAGCCAAAGATTGAACAGGCCCATAAAACAAAATGAGATTAAAGGGGCACAGCAGCCCAGGGGCAAGGACCAGAATGCAGAAAAGGACAGGAGACCTTGTAATAGGGAACCAAAGGTCAAGAAAGGAAAGTTTTGACATGTCTTGGGGTTGTAAACCAATGTCATAAAACAATATGTGTACTAACTGTTTAATGAGAAAGTAGTTTATTCTGTAAACCTGCATCTAAAGTACAATAAAAAAAATTTATTAAAAAAATGCATGTTGCCTGAGAAACAAGAAGCAGGGCAAAGCAGAAAAAAAATTCTTTGTGTAGATTAAGGTTTGTTATTGTTAGTTTTTGATCCCATGGGTGGAGGGTAGAACTGCCCCATAAGGTTTTTAAGCCTGTGACCTTTTGGAAGCAGATTGCCAGGCCTTACTTTCAAGGCACCTCTGGATGAATTTGAACCACCAACCTTCCGTTAGTATTCCAGCACTTAACCATTGCTCCACGAGGGGTTCTAGACATTCTCAATTCATATGAAAATACAATTCCAAACCAACTCTACTGCTTGAGGCTAATTTTCATATATAATTTGTGTGGCATCAGAGGGCATACCTATTCTTCTTCAAGGGGAGACATGAGGAAGAATAAAGTTATTCTGAAATGTCCTATGTGCAGAACCAGGGGCTTGGATAGTGCAAACTGTTTAGCACTTGACTACTAACTGAAAGGTTAACAGTCCGTGCCCAACCAGAGGGAGGTGCCTCAGAAGACAGGCCCGGCAATCTGCTTTAAACAGCTCACAGCCTTGAAAACCCTACAGAGCAGTTCTACTCTGCACACGTGGAATCACCATGAGTGGACTCGATAGCAACTAACAACAACAACATATGTAGAGGCAATTATAGGGTCCAGACTGAAATTATTAGAGGGAAAATATCAGTAGGGCTTGTAAGAGGTATTTCTGAGCCATCTCGTATCAGCGATTCTGTGCCCTGTTTCTAAGCATATCTAAAGATCTATTGGGACACTCAAGATTACGATAGTGGGCAATATTGTATAGATTTCTTTCTTGAATGATCCTCCAATGGCTTTTCAGTAAATGCTTTAAAATAGCTCTGCATCCTTCTATATTTTAATGGAAGAATCCTGTTGAGAATTACCCTTCAGAGCTGTTGCTCCAGTTAGCCATCTAAAGTAACATTCCCAAAGAGAGAAATATGAGAATCTGGCACACTAGAGTCCTGCTGATAGAAACTGTTAGGGAGACATCATTCTGACTGTTAGAATTGATTTTACTGTTTCACTACCATCAAACAGACTTGCCAAGAGTCTCTGGGTGGGAGGGTTTCTGTAAGGTGGGCCTTAAGGCAGAAAAAGAATAGGGATTTTTTTAAATCTATTTAATGAGGTTTTGAATAAAGGTAGATATGACAGATCCTCAATTAATACCCAGGTGCTGTATCATGTGAATCAAAGGGAATCCAGACTATCCATTTTGAATATAACCCGTGTTCATGACAAGGCTCTATTATTGCCAAGAGGGCTGTTTTTGACCCAAGATGGCAGTAATATTTAACCAAGTTTGATGATAGGCTGAAGTAGGAACTTTTCTAAGTGCCAATTTAGCCTGGCTGAATTTGATGTTCAGTTAAGGAGCTTACTTCGTCTTACATACTTTGGACATGTAATCAGAGGGACCAGCCCCTGGAGAAGGACATCATGCTAAGTAGAGGGTCGGCAAAAAAGAGGAAGACCTTCAACGGGATGGATTGACCCAGTGGCTGCAACAACGGCTTGAACATAGCAACAATTGCGAGGATGGAGCAGGACTGGGCAGTGTTTCCTTCTGTTGTACATAGAGTAGCTATGAGTCAGAACCTTCTTGACAGCTCTTAACAACAACAACAATGTCCAACCCTGTTAGACTTTCACAGGCTAAAAGAAAATGTCAATGAGAAATTTCCAAAAAAATATTCATTGTCAAAACACTATGCCCCAAAGGATATGCACCACCTCGGAAGGTTGCCTTTAAGAACTCTATGCCCCTCACATTATGATCATATTAAATCCATTAACCCAAGAAGGATGAAGCTTCAGGAGATTTTCATTATTTCTAACAAAAACCAAGCATACTACAGGAACTTGAACTAGAGAAGCAATTGGTTGTATTCCCAATTGAAGAGGGAACAAACGCCTCAGTAAAATGTCAAGGAACACACTGTACAATATGTAATGTCCTTCAGATAAAGGATGAAATGTCCTTGGACTTCCTTTTGTCCTTCAAGGTCCAGAGAAATCTATCTATTGGCATGTTTGTTGGAGCTCTTGCCAATGAATAACTAAGTTTAGCTAAAGCTTTAACTTTGTGAGGTCATCAGTATCTTTGACTGAAAGCTTAAAAAACAATCTATCCTTTTAAGAGGAGCCCTGGTGGTACAGTGGCTAAACAGCTCAGCTGCTAACTGAAAGGTCAGTGGTATGAACCCACCAGCTACTTTGTGGGGGAAAGATGTGGCAGTCTGGTTCTGTAAAGATTACAGCCTTGAAAACCCTATGGGAGAGTTCTACTCTGTCTTATAGGGAGTTATGAGTCTGAATCTACTCAATGGCAACAGGGTTGTTTTTAAGACACATTTAACTTTCCTATCTGAAAGCTGGATTGCTTATTTGTACTACTAAATGTAATCAAATAATTGTAGGTATTTTGCATATTTTCTTTAATATCTCGGTATATTCATGTCACACCCCTCTCTAACATGTGATGCTTACTAAATACTTATTATGTATTTACTCTCTGCAATGCAGTATGCTAGGGGCATGGGTGTGAATAAATATGTGGATAAGATGGAGCCTCTGTGCTATAGTCTGATAGGAAAGATAAAGATAAAACATTTACCCAAAAACTACCACAAAGTAGAACGGTATAGATAAAGGGAATGAGGTGGGTTCGAAGACAATTTCCATTTATTGATCACCCTCTGTGCAGCAGGCATTTTTACATACACTATTGTATCAGTTGCTCATATTACAAGTCTACAAGGTAGTTGTTATTATGTTCATTTTACATTTGAAGAAACCGGTTGAGAGAGGTTAAGTTGCTCTCAGACACCTGGCTAGTTAAATTCAGAGCTGGGATTCATGCAAGATTGACACATTATCTCTGTCCCTTTGATCACTGGGGTCTCTGGCCTCTCATTTGGGTACTCTCCATTTGATAACCCACTACCATGGTGTTCTTTTTTTCCTCTCCCCAACCTACACCCCCACTCAACCTCTATTAAAATCAGATTTCAGTAGAAGGCAACATATGTATGGTGAGCTTTGGAATGACACAGAATGAAGTTATTAGCTCTACCCCTATTTAGTTGCATGACCTTGGGGTTCAGAAAGATCATGGTAAAGCAGCATTTGCTTTTGGCTTAAATGATTATTAAGAAATGAAAATACAAAGATGTTAAGGAAAATGTTAGGGATAGGGAAGGTATTATATATATAGAATATACAATAATTGAATTTATAGTGAAGGGGAATAAAAGAACAAAGGGAGGTGAATCAACACATCTCTAAGACTTAGAGCTTAAGCGAGTGGATGTAAGTGACTCCATTAACAGAAATAGGGAATATGAGAAGGGAACATGTTTGGGACTGGGGGAAAGGCGATAAGAATAGTGTTTTTGAACATTTTCAGTTAGAAGTATCAATAATACATTAAGATGGGAATGCCTAGTAAAAAACCCAAAACCAAACCCATTGCTGTCGAGTTGATTCCAACTTATAGCGACCCTACAGGTCAGAGTAGAACTGCCCTATAGAGTTTCCAAGGAGCGTCTGGTGGATTTGAACTGCCAAACTTTTGGTTAGCAGCTGTAGCACTTAACCACTATGCCACCAGGGTTTCCGAATGCCTAGTAGGCCAATGGAAATTAAATTAGCTTAATCAGAAAAAATAATCAACTAATATGAAACATTCCAAGTAGTCTTACCTCTTAATCAATCTGAAAAGAACATAAAGAATGACGTGAAATTTTAGACGCTAAATGCAGTAATGAGGATATCTTTGACTTTTGTGGCCCCAGAAATCACGAGTCTATTCCATTTATACACAAGGTTGTTTTTATCTTGAATAACGTACTCTTCCCAATTCTATTTTTGCTATGCCAGGGCTTCAGGGGACTCTGTTTATTTCTTCAGCCATAAGGGATTTTATGTTTATATTAGTGATGCAAACAGAAACAGGAAATTAGCCAGTTTTAGATCCCTTGGGTATAAACATCACAAAAAAATTGGATAAGGTGGTTTCACAGGTTAGATTTTCCACCTTATTGCTAGATATGATTAAAATGATGTTGTGCAGTGGATTCTTTGGCTCCAAGGTTACTTTTCACTGTTAGGAGGTTTGTATTCTAGATTCGGCATGCTTTCATTCATAATACATATTTTGTGTACCCTAGCGTATGCTAGGAATATAAATATAAATGTAATCTGTAGGTATGAAACTTTCATGGTAATATCATCTGGGGGGAAGCAGTAGATTTATCAATTTACTATTCTCATTTCTGATGACTTTGTAGCAGGGATGATAAACAGCAAAAATAATATTAAAATGGGTTTATCTCTTCACTTTCTCTTAGGAGACTGAGAAAGTTGCTGTTTCAAGGTGATGAAGTGACACTGAATCTGATATTATGGAGTGAGGGTTGTGGGAGCAAGAGACCTGAGAAAAATACGGGTGCTCAAAACGCAGAACTAACTATAAGATGTTGCCTAAGGAGTATGATTTGAGAGGTTCCAGCAAGGTCTCACTCCCTTTCCCCTCATCTACCGGGGCCAGCATCTTTCATTCACTATTGGGCAGCTTAACATAGAATTCAGATGTCCCTGTAAGAAAAGGTATGGTGACTGATACCTATCATGGAAAGCAGTATTTGTTAGGAAAGAGAGGGGAAGAGAAAAGTGAAACAAAGGGTAGTGGGTTCTTGAATGGCGGAAGGCACCAAGGTGGAATAAAAAGCAATAGAGAAAAATAGGTAGAGGAAGCAGAGGCAAACATTGCTGATTTTACTATTTTACTGAGGTACTCTTTGGCCTGAAGATCAGGGGTCTATTGGAGATTACTAACATACATTGCATAGTTGGCAAGTCAGAGATTTGCCCCTGGAAAAAGCAGCTCGTATTATCCAAGTTCAAAAAAGATGGATTTGTCCCGAAATGCTTATGTGCCAGCTTCAGAATTTACTAATCACTTTACAATTTCTTGTATCCTCTATCCAAAGCACTCTCTTTCCTTTCCAATAGTGAAGGAAACTAAATCAGAATCAGAAATTTGCTGGTTGAGATAGATTTACAGGGGAAAAAAAAAGACAGAAGGTGGTTTTGAGAGATATTTCATTTTGTTAGAGATAATATACTTTTTATTGTATCCTGGAGTACAGTTTTCCAGTGGCCATGATATTATTTCTGGCCAAGATAGTAACTCTACTGAAGGATGGGCTGGAGACACCCTGAGAGTTATCTCCACAGGCTTGTGTTTCTTAGGATACTAAACTCACCTTTAAGTTCTTTTACTTACCTCCACTTTTCTCAGATACACCTTAAATCTCTTTGTAGTTACTAACTCCTAGTTTGCAATAATCCTATTTAAGAATGGTGTCCTTAGTGACTTCAAAGAAGGCCTCTAGAAGATAGCAATCACTTATAGTGCCTTAGAGGAAGCAAGATTTTCACAAAAGATGGTGTCCTTTCCTTGACTTTTTATCTCATCTTTCCTCAAAAGTTCATTAAGAACAAGGGCTAACTATCAATGCCATTTTATCTAATCACTTAATATAGGGATTAAAGAAATAGATTTTTTAAAGAACTTGCTAGCTCCTTAAATTAGAAGATATATTTTGATTGCCTAATTGTATGTGCTTATTCTCTCTCCTTCTCTCATTTACAGAGAAAATGGAGGCAAATGTGTCAATACTCTTTTCCTTAGGTACGACATATAATGACCACTTTCTACCTACCTCTGATCCCCACCCTCTCACTCTCACCCCTGAATCCTACCCAGATCCCCGTTAGCTCACCAATCCCCACGGCTGGGGGATTAGTCCCTAACTGTAGACTCAGGCCCAGCCTGAGCTCTGGTATCAACCCTGTTCCTAGTGAGGAAAAATTTGAGATCTAAATCAGTAACACATTAGTTTAGAATCAAATTGTTTTTTTCTGTTCTGACTTTATATATTGGTAGGAAATGTTATGGCAGTTGGGCTTTGGCCTTACACTCTACCTTCCATGAACTAAGTGTTTCTCTTGGTATCCACTTTTGTATACTAAGATTTTGCCTTGTTTTTACTCTGAGTCAAGTTCTGGCCTTGAACAATTCTGTGGTCAGATATTTCCTACTGGCTTTCAGCAATACTCACTAATTGTCTATACCAACTCCTTTAAGAAAAAATCACTAATTGCTGAGACCTCTCCAGCTTTAAAATAATTCCTGTTAGGTTTGCCTCTTTTTCAGGTCTGGACTGTTCTGCTGTCAAATGATCTGATACAGCAGCTTCTATTTAAGCGCATAGACTTTTCATATTATTTCAAGGATGGATATTTTACAATTAAGACAGTGTCCAGGCATTTACTCTAAGATATTCAAGAAGAAATGGCTTAAAATAATAATATTCTGCGTCCGTCCAATTGCAAAGGATTGCCTCAACTGTTAACTTTGTTAGATGTGAAAGTGACATGGTGGCTATATATTTCTTAAAAGAAAAAACAAAACAAAAACACAATGCCTTTATCAGAGTTGCATACTGAAGTACTATGAAAGAAACGACATGATGTCTGATATTTGCTTTAAAATACTCCTGAAAAAAAAAGTTCAATGTGGACCTCAGGAGGATAAGGGGTGGGGAATGTATGAATCAAGATTGGCAAAATGTTGAATATTGTTGAAACTGGTTGATGGCTACGTGGGTGTTTACTATACTATTCTCTCTACTTTTGTAGATAATGGGAAATTTCCATAATAAAAAGGTTTATAAAAATGTTTTCTTACTTTATAGACCTATTATTCACATGCATACATATGGATGTATCTGCACACACATATATGTGTGCATATATATAATGAATTCAGAATTTGAAATCCTCGTGGCATGGTTGAGAAAACATGGACATTGATAGTAGCTAGATCTGGGTTCTAATCTGGTTTAACAACTGATAAATTATGTCACCTAGGGGTAAATTTAGAAATTATTGTATGGATAAAATAAAACAATGTGTGTAAGTGCCTACAATAGGGTCTATCACATAGGATAGATAGATGGATGGATGGATGGATGGATGGATGGATGGATGGATGGATGGATGGATGGATGGATGGATGGATGGATGGATGGATGAAGAAATATAATATCTATACTCTTCTACTTATCTCTAGGGCATTTGTAGAGAAAAGACTGCACTGGAAGTCCTGCATAATGCCTGGCATTTCAAAGATACATGCACACTTATATGAAGCACGTGATTGCTACATGGCCAAATCAGCTTCTTCTTATGTTCTGTTTCACAAAACTGTTTTCATGTTTGAACTGTTGGATTAGGCATTAGTCAGACATGTTTGTTTTTCTATAGCCTTCTTGTATTGCTCCCTAGTCCCATGGGAACACAATTTGTACTATCATTTTGTATATGAGAATGGAGGCCCAGAAAGGTAAAGACAATTGTCTGAATTCATGCAAAAAGTAAGTGGCAGTGGTATAAATACTATTTATTAACATATTATTTATATTTTACATATTTTTCTGCTCAATCTTGCTGTTATTTTAACATCTTTAAGTTACTTTGATTTTCTTCTCCATGAACTGGGTAGGGAAGGAAGAGCAAACACCAAAACACCATCTTTGGCTTTTAAAATGCCAGAGATGAACTGGAAAAAAAAATAACTCTTCAATATATTTTATTTAAAAAGAGTTGTGGTCATTTCATGTTAAGCCTTGCTCATGATTTTTTTTTCTTATCTGTTCTTTCTCTTTGCAAGTAAATGATTTGTTCATATTATACAATATCCCACCAAACTGGGGCTCTGCAAAACTGAGATTTAGCTTGGGGCTACTCAGCTTTGAGTAAACTAAATGACACACACAGACATGGATTATTCTTAAGGTGTAATAATTGTCAGTCCAGTCCAAACCATTTGTCAAGCATTAGTCTTAACTATTCCTTTCTCAAGTTAAAACTAGGGAACAGTCATTGAATTGGGTAAATCTAGAGAAAGCCTCAGAGGGCTAGTCACCCAGAGCTCCCCTGGCTAGAAACAGGCCCTAGGAGGCCACAATTGCATTTCTGTCCTGTTAGCCTTAACTACTTGCCCGGAAAAGAAGGGGAGGTAGCCAGGCATGCTGGGACTAGATATTATAACAAAGGTAAGGGGGCAACTATGACAGGAGGTCATGCAATTATTTTCTGCCCTATTCAAGGTAGAACAAATATTTGTGCCTTGAAAATAATAAGGTAGAAAAGGGGTGGCATTGTGAATGGCTCGCACTAAGAGGAATGATTGTTTTCTATCAGGAAGGTTTTCAAAATAGTAGAAATAGGACACAGTGAGATACAATTCCTTCTTGTTTACTTGTTCCTTTTAAATGAGTTATGCATTTGAAAAGGATTAGTATGATACATAGGTACTCATATAGGATTTAATTATGAGAAAGCATTGCCAGTACTTATCTTTGGGTTTGTGATAATTACTATGCAAATGAAGGACTACTCTACAGGAAAACCTTTGTGTGTGCACGTGTGCACATAATCATAGAATATTAAAGCCAAAAAGGACATTTGAGAACATTTAACCCAACCTTGTCATTTTTCACATGAAGAAATTGAAATACAAAGAGTTGCAATGACTTGACTAAAGTCACATAGCTCAGGAGTGGCAAACCACGAATAGAACTTAGCTTTCCTCAAAACTTAAAATTACTACCTAAATTTGTGAAACAGCATTGAGTAGTGTCTTAGTCATCTAGTGCTGCTATAACCGAAATATCACAAGTAGATGGCTTTAACAAAGAGAAATTTATTCCTTCACAGTCTAGTAAGCTATAAGTCCAAATTCAGGGCATCTCTCTCTGTTGGTGCTGGAGGACGGTCCTTGTCATCAGTCTTTCCCTGGACTAGGAGCTTCTCTGAGCAGGGACCCCGGGTTGAAAGAATGTGTTCTGGTACTGGCACTGATTTCTGGGTGGTATGAGTTCCTCCCCCACTTCCTTTTCTTTTATCTCTTGTAAGATAAAAGGTGGTCCAGGCCACACTCCAGGGAAAATCCCTTTACATTGGGTCAGGGATGTGCCCTTAGTAAAATGTTAAAATCTCACCCTAATCCTCTTTAACATAAAATTACAAGCACAAAATGGAGGACAACCACACAATATAGGGAATCATGGCCTACCCAAGTTGACACATATTTTGGGGGGACACAATTCAGTCCATGACAAGTAGTGATTAAGACCGTGGGCTTGAAGTCAGAATACCTGAATCTGCAATCTTGGCTCCCCCCACCCCTTTTTTAGCTGTGTAACTTTACCCAAGTTACAAAGCTCTGTGTTCCTTGATTGGCTTGTTATCCTACAGTGGCACTTCATTGCTCACAAACAAGTGATTAAAATAGTTCCTGGGATATAATAAGCAATCAATAGATATGAGTTTTCATTATTACTAGTTGAATTTTTGTTCCTTTTTTTCCCCCTACTTTACCATGATTCTCATTCTACCTTAGAAAAATCCATGGTAACCTTTCTGAATCATTGCCAGATTTTTAGAGTCGTTACAGGAAGGAAATCTGTTGGAAATAAACAGGAAGTATAGATAATATTAATCAACTAATGTGTTCATGCATAATCCTTAATTGGAATGATGTAAGCAGCCATGAAATCTATAACCATGTGTTCTATTTATAGCTTCAGTCCTGAGAATACCAAGACAGCAGTGGTAACTTTATCAAGAATATCAACGTTTGTTTTCAATGAGCTCATCCATTAACTAGCATCCAGCTGTGTCCTGGAAGGGGGTGGTAGTAGGGTGGGGTAGGAAGAACAGAAGGCCAAACTGAGTTTCAGAGTGGGGAAGGGAATGAAACCTATTCCTTTCTCTGGTGATTGCCTTGAAAACAAGCCAGTAATGACCAGTGTAAAAAGTACACAAAATAATTTTCTTTCAAGAAGTTTAAAGGAGATTAAAGCTTCCCCCTGCGGCTAGGAACATGGGCCTGACTGAATCCTGTTACTCTTAGTCAAGTTCATTTAAAACTAGAACTGAGGAGTGGGGAACACTGTATTGTTCTCAGCTGTTTTTAGGGGGTCCCTTTCCCACTTCTGATCAACATGAGGCTGAGGCTAGAGTACCAGCTGAGCTCCTCAATTTATTTGCTCAGTTAAGACTTAAGCCTAGTCCTAATGTTTTTACTCAGTGCTTTTCAACTAATAACTAATGTTTCTTGGTTTTTACTATATGAACTTCTGTTTCCTCATATTATAAACTGAGAATAATACTAGTACCTGCCTTAGAAAGTTGTAGTGAGGATTAAAAAAGATAATACACATATTGCATTTGGAATTGGTCTGGTACATGGTAAGTGCTCAAAACAAGTTAACTGTTACTCTCATGCTCCAGTCTAGGAAGGCTCCTCTTATAATTCAGTATTAAGAATCGCATCCAGTGACGCTTCTGTTCTAGCTTTTGTTATTTGTATTATTATTGTCTCTGGTACCAGAAAATGAGCTTGTCTCTGATACTAAGGTTATGAACTTACATATCTTGTGCAGAGGTTTTCACTGAGGTATGTTACAGGAATAAGATTCTTGCCTTTCACTTGTCAATAATGAGCAGGCAAAAAAAATTTTTTTTTTAAGGCATGTAGAGTTTTCCACATGAGCAAAGCTTTACTGAAGAGACTTGCAAGAGGAGACGAGGAAGGCCTAGAGCAATGCATACCCCCATCTCACAGAACAAAATACGAGCCTGGGTTTTTAAAAGTTCTTGGGTGGGAAAAGATTCATATTTATTCGTAGGCTCAGGCAGGGATATATTAACTACTGTGAACGCGCAGCAGCTTTCCAAAATGGCTCCTGTTCCGGAGGCCTCTGGAATTCGTAGCAGGACTTATTATGGGTGTCATGCCTGCACAGTCCCCTGGCTGCTGCTGAAGCCCCTCACTGCCCCTGGTGGAAGGTCACATAGTGGTCACAGGTGGATGTTCTGCACATGTCCTTAGGGCTGGTTTTCTCCAGCTGCTTCTGAAAGGCAACTTTAAAGAAGTTTGTGGGCTAGTTTTACATACCCTGCCCCATTGTTCTGGGGAATGGCTTTGTTTCTGCGCCCTGGATCATTTCTTGTTACTTTGTTTGCAGATTTGGGGGGCCCTCTGTTCCCTGTCTCATTAAGTCCCTATGTTCCACACCCAACCTCCTATTACCTCCCTGATAGTATAGCCTATCTCTCTTTTACTTGCTTCTCCTCTAACCACACCAGTCTCTGTTGTTCCTCAAACAGGCACCTTCTGATCTCAGGGCCTTTGCTCCTTGTTTTAAAAAAAAATTCATCTAACTTTTAAGTGGTGAAGCTAGAATTCAAACTAGGATTCTTTTCATACCAAGTATAGTACATAGAAGTCACTTAGTAAATTTTGCTAACAGTGAACAAATGACTCTCAATTTTATTCTTTTATTCATCAAATATTTATGGTCCTACCTTGTTCATGATATTACATTTTACATAGACCAGTAAGTAGCATCTGGTCACCATTAGAATGGATGACATTTTCCCAAGAGCCGGGTGACTATCCCAGTGACGTTATTTCATAACACCTATGCTGTAAAGATATTTTCCCCTCACTAACTTTATGCAAGTTGACAAGGAGGTAGATTGAGAACATTCCATGGAGGTGTCTCCTAGACAAGTGTTTCCAGAGTTACTTGCAATAGCTATTTTAAGGAGCCCCGGTGGTGCAGTGGTTAAATGCTTAGCTGCTAATCAAAAGGTCGGTAGTTCAAACCCACCAGCCACTCCACAGGAGAAAGATGAGGCAGTGTTAAAAGCCAGAGCTCATTATTCACAGAAGGGCCTCTTTGACTTTTTCCCCACATTTATAAGGAGGCTGGTTATTAGGTGTTCAAATCCTCAGCAAATTACAAGTGTGAAGAGGGGCTACAAGAGGCAGGCATGATGACAGCCGTACTGACAGCTGACAGTTTGACAGAAGATGGGGAAGGGATAGAAAAGCAATAAAGCCCAGAAACAAGAATGCACGAAAAAATAGCTATCTAGGGTCATTTAGCATAGGAGGAATCATGCCCTGAAGGCATCATTGTGTAACATAGCACAGTACTTCAGATTCAGAATGATGCACCTAGCTCATTAAAACATCAGCCAAAAGCAAAAGTTTAAAAATTATAGATTTTTTTTGCCATTTAAAAGGACAAGGGGAAAAATCCTAAGAAGCAACAAATGTTCTCAAGTGCTCAATTTTAACTTGTCTAAACCGTGTATCATTAAACCATGAATATAAAGGAAGATATACATTTATTCAGTTTTTCTTTTTTTACTTCAGTAGAAATTAGCTTATTCAAAATGAAGAAGGAATCAGGATTATTATTATTTTTTACGAGCGTCGATAGTAAAAAATAAACCCTCAGCTATATGGAAAATTGTACTGATTGGAATGATTCATTCCTGAAGCTTCTTCATAGCTGAAGTTTACTGCAGTTATATAGCAAATTAATCAGCATGAGTGATTTTTCTCTAACTTGGCTATCGCAGACAGAAAATTGCCTACACTGAAATATCTGTTAAATTGGCCCTCGATTAATGCCTTTCTGGGCATGGTAATGTTGCAGAGCACTTTAGGCAATGAGATACCAAACGCTGAGCTGGCTACAAACCCCTTTGAGTAAAAAAGAATGTTTGGGATTATGACTACAATGGTGCAAAAGATAACAGCACATTCCTAGAAGCAACATTTCCTTCCTAAATTGTATGCGTACCTTGTAAATAGAAAAAGGATTATTTGTTTTTACATGTCTCTTTAAAAAAAAAATTGGGCCCTAATATGTTATAAAAATTTTTATTTTTTCATCCCATAGCAAGGTAGCTGAGAATGCTTTAATACATGTTCTTGTTATCCTGGATAGGTACTCTTATCTGCCTGTGGCCAATAATGTGAGGATGAGCAGAAGAGAGCTATAAATTCGGCATTTGTCTATAAATCCATTTGTATACTTAATGACTACCTTTGAAAGAGGAATGAAAACTTCAGTGAAGTGCCAAGGTACAATGAAGAATTTCGGAAGCAGAAGGACTTTTACTCAGCAATGGCAAGAAAATGATACTTCAAATGGCATGTTTCAGCTCAGTCTCTAAATTCTTAATCTAATATTCTGAAATTCAAATTAGGGTGATATATTCTAACCTTCATGCAGCTTTTCTGAATATAAAGATTGAACTGTCCAACATTATGGCTGATGCCAACTAAATGATTTTATTTATACAGTCTCTTAAATTAGAATGACAGGATATTTCTAGCAAAGATAATCAATTAGCAAGTTACTGTTCTGCTACTTTTTCCTACACTGAAGAGACATATTCAGGAATTGATTGAGATGAGAAAGCTTCAGACAGCTTTGAACCTAGAGGCTCACAAACCCGAATCGTTCCTAGATACCTATACCTTGATATTTCCGGGATTCAAATAAGTAGATCTTAAGATAAAAACTAATTGTAACGGCATATAAAATAGACTGGTTTATGTTTCAATGTATTGCTGGTCTTAGTTGGTTGAGCATGTTACGAAGCAGAAGTATGATAGGCAACCAGTCGGTCTAATTACGGTCGTTATTGGTCAGGTACAAAAATAATTAAAAACACACACACCCGACCATGGGCTATCTCAGAGCTAAATTGTAAACTGGAAGAGCACTCCCTTCCTTACCATACTCTTGGAAAGGAAAACATTTCTCTCCTCTACGCCCCTCTCCTCCCCTGCTCTCCTCCCCTCCCCTCTTCCTCGCTCCCCTCCTCTCCCCTGGTCTCTTCCCCTCCCCTCCCTTTCTCCCCTCTCCTCCCCTCCCCTTCCTCTCTCCTCTACCCTCCTCCCCTCCACTGCTCTCCTGCCCTCCCCTTCCTCTGTCCCCTCCCCTCCTCTCCTCTCCTCTGTTTTCCTATCATAGCAGTGTTAAAGTATTATCATCGAACCTGTTAGGCAAGCAAGACACCTCAGCAGATCTTGGATAAAAGGTGATGCTTTCTACATATTTTGCTTGTGTTTTCTGCTTCTAATGTAATTTACTGATCTGGTTTGGTGGTGGGGATGGTGAATACTGTTGGTTTTAGTCACTTGTGAGTTCACTTTGAATGTATTCATATGCTATGTCATACAGTAGTATCTCTTAAGCCTGACTAAATGGAACTGATTGAGCTGCACAGCAAGCACGCTGCCGGAATCTGCTTAGCAAGAAGTGCAGTTGGAATTGAACGCTTCGGTAGACAAACACAGGCAAGGCTATACACTTCTTTACATGCTGGATGATATATTAGTTTTATGTTTGTTTGGTTTTCAATTTCTTGGATTAGATGCTGTTTTCTCTTTCAAATTTGATAATGTGGTAGTCAGAAATCGTGCACGTATGCAGCACTTGTGCAGAGTTTTTAGGCACGATCTCGGGAATGCCGATGAGGTCTGGAATAAAAAATTTTGCTAACATTAGTGAGTCTAGTTAATTTTCCAGCTTCCTCCTTGTTTAGTTTATATTTGTTTTGAAAATGTCTCTGTTTTAGAACAATCACAGCTACAGTGGACAGTACAGTCATCGCTCAGTGTAGTAATTGTGATAGAAAATGATAGAGGCTGCCTTTTCTGTGAGCACGTTTTCATTAGGGAAACTCAGGAAAACTTAGAAACCACGATCTGACTGTATATCTGTAACTTATAATATCAAGGTAGGAACATAGAAAATATTTTCTTTTCAAACATAAATGTACTAGATGCAAGGATTTTAAGGTGGATAAAATTGTTTACAATATCATACTGGGCATGACTGGGGTCAGTATTTACAAATGAAAGGCAAAGAATGACATTGGAGAAGAGTCCTTTCTTTTCCACGATTTTATACTATTCTAATGTAATGAAGAGCATGTTTCTCATTTATGCTGTAGAGTCAGATTTGCTCTTTGGATAGGACACAAATAGGATGTTCACATACCTGTTAGCCTAGGAATTTTTACAAAGACGTTTGTACTTTGTCTAAGAAAAAAATTCAGGAGGAATCTATCTCAGGCGGGCTGTAGCTTTTCAGTATTCATGAAACATGGCAAAATCAGTCAATTTGGTATGAATTTTATTATTTTAATGAAATGTGAATGCAAAAAATAAGTTTTATTTGCTTTAGTAGCATTTTGCTTTACAAAGTCTAGATATCACTAATATCATTGGGCATGTCTAGGGAAATGAGAATGCTAGAATTTGTTTCCCTGAGCATGTGACCATCAACTCAGACTAGTAGGAATGCTGATTATCCGAAGTGTTTCATTCAAGATGATTCTGATGTGACTAGCTAGTTGATAGATACCTGTGTGTGTCCAACCAGACAGAAACGAGTCCTCTGCTGACAGATTAGAGATGTCAAAAGCTGGAAAAAAAAGTCATCTATACTTGTCATTATCAAAATTGTATAGGGGAAATGAGCAAAAGGAGAATTTATGATAACAGAAAAGGGTGAGTCAAACGCTAGAGTGATAAAAAATCCAACTGACAAGTTGAATTTCAAACCTGAACCGACACTTTTGAAGCACATTTAATTAGATCCTGGCTATTGAATTTACCTATTGAGTACTGCCTTATTGAGAACTACCTTAGTTTGCCAACTCCGTATAATAAATAATCTTTTAATATGCAGTTAGAGTTTTCACCTGTTGTAAGTTTTTCATGTAAAAATGGGAAAGATATCAGTTTGAAACTTCTGGGTTTTTCAGTGTTTTAACATGTCCACTGCAAATCACTAGTTAAATAAAACAATTTGAGATTATCTCGTGTTACCCAGCAGGTTTGTAAATAGGATTAAAAACATAAATAAACTGCCTATACCTTATTGATTAGTAAATTTTATATGACTTTTTGAGACCTGTAACTATCTCAGAGGCATCAGCTCTGCATGTGGCCTATGACGTATGTTCCAACTCTGAAAACACTTCAGAAAATTGTACTTTTAAATATTTACGTATTATGTCACTCAGCTTTTGATGTCCATTTCATTCCAAGGAATGCATTTAAAGGCTTCAGCAGTATCATGGTGCTTTGGTTTTTTGCTTAGCAGAAGGACAATTAGTTCAGAAGTAACTTTTCTGTCATTTTCTTTTTTAGTGCCATTTTACTGCCTGCATTTGGTAGAAAGCTGTTCCATTACAAAATCAATATGAAATGGCCGAGTTTTCCTGGTTTTCAAGTGATATCTACTGTTTCCATAGGAATTACCTTGGACTCACCCACTGGCCGAGATTTGCCTTTTAAATATATTGCAGTGCCAAAGAGTGATTAGAAATCCTTGTTTGACATATTCTGGATGCTTCTTTGCTTTAAATATA
This sequence comes from Elephas maximus indicus, assembly GCF_024166365.1. Lineage (NCBI taxonomy): Eukaryota > Metazoa > Chordata > Mammalia > Proboscidea > Elephantidae > Elephas > Elephas maximus. The sequence continues at coordinate 81,085,742 of NC_064846.1, read as the reverse complement.
TTTATTTAAGATCTAAGATGTGACGGTGAAAATTCATCAGATTCCAGGATGTTCTAGATATATAACAAGACATGCAATTCTGTGTTTAAGTTTGGTGAACTGTGGCATTCAATCAAATATTTAATTTTTATTACCAGGTTGTCCTAGCACTGATGGTAGTGAGATGTTTGTTCCTTATTTTCTATGAATGAAATTATAATTTGGATATAGGCATGATTTAGGGGATTAAAGCACATTGGACAAGACTCTCGAGATATATATGTATCTGTATAATAATCATGTTAGGACTTTTCTTGGGAAATGGGAACTAACGTAGTGAAGGGACAGTTTGTTATGGTGAGCTGATCCAAAAGATGGTACCAGAATATGTCATGTTCCATTGCTAATGCACAGCAACCACTCAACAAATCACCAGGTATTTATTCAGAGTTTGCTATATACCAAGTTCACACAGGAAAAGTAAAATGAAACCGTATGTGTTATATTCTGTTCAATTGTTAATTAAGTAAAGGCTGCAGCTAAATGCTAAGCCGATTTAAAAGGTGCATTTACTCTAAGAAGCATTGACTGCATGTAATCAAGGCAATTTTTACAAGCTGATTACAATATGCCTATTATAAAAGGAAATGCATTTAATAAGCACGTACAGGAATTTTTTAAAATGTCGTTAACAACAGTCAACTGGGGTTAGAGATTGATTATACAGTTTCTAGATTATCCAAATCATTGCTTTTTCCTTTTATTTGCCTATCTTTTTGCTCTTTTTTTTTTTTCTCCCTGAAGCCTGAACAGGTAACCCTTTATACATTTTATTTCACTGCTTATTAGTTCCTATGGGAAAACATTTAATGGGAGAAAAAGTTGAAATAAGATGTTTGAGATGATTTGTGGATTGATTTCCATTATCCACGCTATCTCTACACAATGACGTTATGGTTAATTAGAAGTTGATTATAATATCAAGCTATAACCTCTCAGCACACCAGTTATATCAAAGAAGGCAGATATTTTTTGTCCTGCTTTCAAAAGTTGATTAGATCTCTCATAAATGCAGAATTAAAAAGAAAAGCAGATAACATGGAGAACTTTGGTACCATACAAAGCCCTGAATGGATTATACAACTAACACAAGAAGATTAATCAGCAGCTGAGGAAGGTTAATAGAACACAAATAAAATAGACATTACACTTTAAGACTGACTCTCTGGTTTGGTTTTTTTTTTTTTTTTTTTTTGGTTCTCCGGTACATCCAGTAAAGAGATTATTGAGTAAGCTTCTAGATAGCATCAGTGGTATCTACCCTGCTGATATGTAAATCAGTCTGGCTGTAGATAAAATTAGGAGTCCTGGTGGTACAACCATTAAGTGCTCGTCTGCTAATTGAAAGGTTGGCAGTTGGAACCCACCCAGTGGCTCTGAGGGAGAAAGATTTGGTGATCTGCTACTGTAAAGATTCAAAAACCCACTGCCGTTGAGTCGATTCCGACTCATAGCGACCCAATAGGACAGAGTAGAACTGCACCATAGAGTTTCCAAGGAGCACCTGGTGGATTCGAACTGCTGACCACTTGGTTAGCAGCCATAGCACTTAACCACTACGCAACCAGGGTTTCCCACTGTAAAAATTACAGCCTAGAAAATCCTATGGGGCAGTTCTCCTCTGTCACTTGGAGGTTGCTATGAGTCAAAATTGACTTGATGGCATCTAACAGCAACAGCATGGTTAAGATTATTTGAGACTGCCACCATAAAAAAAAAAAAGGTTTTAATCCCCCCCTTTTTTAACCTATATATAGATATCAATTGTGAAAAAAAGAAATTTATAATTCCAACAGCTAAAATCTGTTGTCTTTACTAAGGATTAAATTTTACAGAAGGTAAGAAATTATGAAAAATGTGAGAAGCATGTAAAGAAGAGAGTGGCAAGAATATAGCAGTCAGATGCTGGGAAACGCCATCAGAGTGGATATTAGCTGATGGTGGGAGTTTCCATTTTCTGAGTGAGCCAACCTTTGCTTTACTAAATGGCACCCTAGGGCTGATTTAATATAAAATCACTTCTTGGTTATGTACATAAATGGGGGTTTACAGTGATAGGGATATTTGAAAACTGTATATTTAACAAAAATTTGTTGCATAATATATTACAAAACTAATTTTGAAGTTGGGCATGATGCATTTAACTTCCTAATTGCATGTTACATTGGGTTTATAAGGGCAGGGGAGAGAGGACAGAGGGCAGGGGAAAACAAGATTAGGACAAAAATGCTGTGAGTAATCCATATGCAGTTAATCGAGGCTTAGCTGTTTATTTTGACGTTCTGCTTACTGTTCTGTTGAATAATCATTGGAAAACATGTTTTTCTCTTATATCTGTAGCTACTGCAGATGTTTCCAGAGGGTGCAATTTTTAATACACTGAAAAAACATAAGTGGCCTAGGTTTTAAAATGTGCAGGGTTCCTTCATGCATATGCCAATATACACTGTGGTCAAAGAAGTCAGGCTTAATTTGCCAGAGTTCATGTTAGCCGTGGAAATTCTACAGTTTTTTTAAGGCAGTAGTGGTAACTGATGGGGATTAGGGGATCACCAAAGGGTGGAACACACAGATATAATTTTTCTCCCCTCATGAAGGTGTTTATATGTGTTACTTACACTCCAAATACATTTTAAAAAACCCATTGCCGTCAAGTCAATTCTGATGCATAGCGACCCTATAAGACAGAGTAGAACTGTCCTATAGGGTTTCCACGGAGCACCTGATGGATTTGAACGGCTGACCTTTTGGTTAGCAGCCATAGCATTTAACCAACTACGTCACCAGGGTTTCCATGGACACCATGAATAAACCTTTTTGTCATGATCCCATCTTGAGTAAAGAGCCTGCTGTCTTAGAGTCGGAGATTGTGTCTGTTCAATGCAAGTGGGGATTTCACTGTCTTTGCATTACCTCTCTTCAGGTTTAGCCTTTGTTAGAACTCACTTGTCGTCTGTGGTTGAGACCATTTCTGATCATTCCATTTATTATATATATTGGAAATTTTATATTTTGGTATATTTTAATAGTCAGTCACTACAACTCTGACAGGCACAGCCATGTCAGTAATTAACTGAAAGCTTTGTCATTCTAATTAATATGCACATAATAAAAGAATAAACAGTCCAATTGCTCTCTGCTATGGCAGAAAGCTCCTTTTGTGACAAAGATAATTAAATCACCAGAACTGTAAACTTACTTGATGACTGTAGGTTAACTGAAGTGCAGCTTTTACTCATCTATACTCTTAATGCAGTTACAAATCCAGCTACTGAGTGCCTCAGAGACACAGCTAAAAGAGAAAAAAAAAAACAGGAGAATTTCAGATGATGTGGAAAGATAGACAAGGGATCTTCTGATATTGTTTGTTACATATTTTAATAATTGGAAGATTAAAGGGAGAGTTTCATTTTTAAAGACGAATCTGAAGGAAGAAAATTTAATTTTGACTGGTAATACAGGGAATTCACTTAGTGTTTAACAGCAAAAGTTAAGAATTAACAGAATAATTGTACTCTTTAAAAATGACATTTAAATTAAATACCTCTGTCAATGCTTCATTGCTATATCAGCAATGGATCTTCAAATCTCTCTGGTAATATGAGTTTTTCTCTTGTATACTAATAATTTTCTTCTGTTATTATAAAGTTTCTGTTTACTCTTGGGCAGTTTATTATTATGGAAGAGATCCTGAATATCATTTATAATTTTTGAGATATGCGTAGAGAAAGCTTAAAAATGTCTATAGTTGTTGTTTAAACAAAATACTTTCCTTCTAATACTGTCAATACAAATAACCCGACCTTTCTTGTTTCCTGGCTGATTCTGAGACCCAAGATAATTGGACAGTTTTCCATAATACCTCACTCTCATTTGATGTTGTTTAACTGGAAACCATCACAAGACATAATATCTAAAATGGGCTATAATTTTGTGCTGAATTTTGAACATCCATTTGTTTTAAAAAATCTGTAGGAAATTTCCTGACATAAGCAGCAACATTGATACGTCTACTTTTAGTTTTGCAAAGCAGTATTTTTCAAGTTGCCCGATAGCTTTGTGACTAAATGAGCTTTAGAAAGAGACAGGATGAATTGATTTGGGGCGGGGGGTGGCCACGGATTACCACAATATTTCTGGTAACTGCCTAGAATCCGTGAAAGATTACTCCCTTTTAACCCTGAGCACATCTGGTGTCCTTGACTCTCTTGTTACATTTTAAACACCTCATGGGGAGGGGAATGATTTCCTTAATGTAAATCATTATCAGTTGAGAGTTTGTCAGAAATTAATTTCCCAGAAAAGGCCCATCTAGAATGGAAGATAGTATATGGATAGTCAAAGGAATGAAAGGAGAGATGAGTGAATTTGGGGTAAGGGATTGACAACAAAAACTGACCTAAAAAGTTTGCCTTGCGTTGCTGCTATTTGTGACTGAATCCAGATACTGCCCTTCACTGGGGTCAGAATTTTAAAACCAGATCCTACTCTCAGCCTACACTGAAATTTTGATGCTTTGAATTTTAAACCTCTTTTCCTATTAGCTTTCATAATGTGCTTGTTCTTTATTATATGGTTATTTTTGAGACTTGTACTTATGGCAATTACACCAACAAAATTGACAATAGATAAATATAAAGAAATACATAAGCTATCGGGAAAGATCATAGTATTAACTTCAAAACCTACAGGTTAGTTATGCCCTCTTTTTTTTTTTTGCTAGTCAGACTCAATTGATTGCATTAAAAATTCAACACTAGAATTTTTTTCTTCCTAACAAAGTATGGTTTATATTATAAGGCTGATAGGAACATCATATAATGATGTGGAATCACTGAATATCTCCTTAGGTAAAGAATCAATAAAACTGGCCAGGATTCCACAGTAGGTCACTTTGATCATAAAGCATTGATTGTTCTCATGGTAACATGGACTTAGGCAAATAGAAGGCATAAACATTTTACTTTATTAAATTGAGTTATAAAAAAAAAATACATTATTACCCCTGAGGGAGCAGGAGAGCAGTGGGATGCAGACCTCATATTCTCATAAAAAGACCAGACTTAATGGTCTGACTGAGACTAGAAGGACCCCAGAGGTCATGGCCCCCAGACCTTCCGTTAGCCCAAGACTGGAACCATTCCCAAAACCAACTCTTCGGACAGGGATTGGACTGGACAAAGGGATAGCAAATGATACTGGTGAAGAGTGAGCTTCTTGGAGCAAGTAGACACATGAGACTATGTGAGCAGCTCCTGTCTGGAAGGGAGATGAGAAGGCAGAGGGGGACAGAAGCTGGCTGAATGGACATGGACAGAAATAGAGGGTGGAGAGAAGGAGTGTGCTATCTAATTAGGGGGAGAGCAACTAGGAGTATATAGCAAGGTGTATATAAATTTTTGTATGACAGACTGACTCGATTTGTAAACTTTGGTTTAACGCACAATAAAAAAAATCAGTAAAAAATGCATTATTATTATTATTAAAAGAGTCATAATTTAAAAGTAAAATCCCAGTTTTTATTTTTCCCTTAGAAAATATGTAGGTGATTTTGGGATCAAAACACTGACAGAAAGAAAAATATTCAAGGTACTTTACATTAGTCTCATTCAATTGTAGAGTTGGAATGAACCTTAGAAATCATTGAATTCAGTTCTGTTATTTCACCATTGAAAACTGTAAGATCCATAGAAAATAAATGAATGGCTCCAGAATCCAGGCTTCCTGAATCCCAGTTGTGTATGCTCTTCAGTGTACTTTTGCCATTCTACTGACTTATATTTGATATGTCAAATAAATTTGGAGTTTTGTACTCTTGTTTTTCTTAATAATTTATTGCTGTTAGGTGCCATGGAGTTGGTTCTGACTCATAGTGACCCTACATACAACAGAACAAAACACTGCTTGGTCCTGCACCATCCTCATGAACATTGTTATGCTTGAGCTCATTGTTGCAGCCACTGTGTCAATCCATCTCTTTGAGGGTCTTCCTCTCTTTCGCTGATCTTCTACTTTACCAAGCATGATGTGCTTCTTCAGGGACTGGTCCTCTGGACAACACGTCCAAAATATGTGAGATGTAGTCTCCTCATCCTTGCCTCTAAGGAGCATTCTGGCTGTACTTCTTCCAAGAGAGATTTGTTTGTTCTTCGGGCAGTCCATGATACAGTCAATATTTTTTGCCAACTCCATAATTCAAAGGCATCAATTCTTCTTTGGTCTTCCTTATTCATTGTCCAGCTTTCACCTGAATGCATATGAGGCGATTGAAAATATCATACTTTGGGCCAGGTGCACCTTAGTCCTCAAAGTGACATCTTTGCTTTTCAACACTGTTAAGAGGTCTTTTGCAGCAGATTTTCCCAATGCAATACATGGCTTGATTTCATGACTACTGCTTCAATGGACGTTGATTGTGGATACAAGTAAAATGAAATCTTTGGCAACTTCAATCTTTTCTCCATGGTTAGGAATATTTGTAAGGATATGTATATGTTGACAAATCACTTTCTAGAAAAGCTATACAAATAAATGCAGTTACCAGCAGTCTATGAAAACATTATTTGACATCAAAACTATGAGGTTTTATGTATGCATGTATATATAATGTTGCCAATTAAAGAGCAAAAAACACAATTTCATTGTTTTAATGATAATATCTTTTATGCTAGTGAGTTTTAATGGCTTTGTATATTTATTGCCCTCTAGCATTTATTTTTTGTATTATTTTTATATTTTCAAGTCTTCTGTACATTTGTCTACTAAGCGTTAGTATTTTCTCTCAGTGATATGTAAGAACATTTTATATAATAAGGACATTAATGTATCATCATATTTATTGCAAATATAGTTTTATTGGCTTTCCATTTTTGCCTTTTAATATTGTTTATAGTATTTGATATATAGATTTACAAATTTTTTATCACATAGGCTTCTTCAATAGCTCTTATGTTTAGAAAGTTCTTACCTATCTTGAGATCTAACAAATATTATCCCTTTATTTTCTTGTTAAACTTTCAATTATTTTTACATTTAAATATTTGACCCATTTGGAGTGAATTTCGGTGTTAATTATGAGGTGATTATACAACTTTGTTATTTTTTCCAGTTCACTAAAACAATTATTTTGTAACAATTTATTAGCTGATCCTTCTTATTCCCACTGATTTGTAATGCCACCATTCTGATAAAATTGGACTTATTTTTGGGTGAGATCCTTTAGAAAACTAGCACTGTAGCATTCTTCCCCCAAAATTCTGAGCTGCTTAGTGCAGTCTCAAATGTTAGTCATAGTTGCACTCTTTATGTATACACATTCCATGATCTTTGATCACAGAGTCCATAGATTCTTTCAAATACCTTCTTGCCCCAGCCTCCTTAGTGCCTATAATGATGCTTAGTACAACAGTAGATATTCAATATGGCACAGTGACTAAGGGTGAAGGTTCTGGAACTAGACTATTTCGGTATGAAGGCTCTGCCATTTACTGGCTTTTTGCAAGTAATTTAACTTCTCAAGGCCTCAGTTTCCCCATCTGTGAAATAGGGATAAATAACTGTACCTATATATTTTTTTCTTATATATTGTAGTGAAGGAGCCCTGGTGACACAGTGGTTAAATGCTTAGCTGCTAACTGAAGGGTGGGCAGTTCAAATCCACCAGCCACTCCACAAGAGAAAAGACCTGGCAATCTTCTCTTATAAAGATTACAGCCCAGGAAACCCTATGGGGAAGCTCTACTCTGTCCTATAGGGTTGCTATGAGCTGGAACTGACTTGACTGCACACACAACAACAACAATATTGTAGAGATTTTGTGAGAATCAAATGAGATAATACATGCAAAATTTTTGAGCCAGTGCCTAGAACATATAAGTACTCTGTGTTGAGACTTTAAAAATTATTATTGTTATTGCTATTATTATTATAACAATAACAATGATATGAGACCACCCCTGAATAGAAATAGAAAGTGTCCTACAGAGGAAAGGAGGAAGTTCACAGTCTGCTTGATGTCCAGAAGCTGCCCTGGAAGCAGAGGTACTCTCAGAGGTAACTTTACAACGACAGTCTCACAGTCTCCTCTTTGGTCACAGTGTCATATGACAAAAGGAATCAAAGGACAAAGGGAGGGAAAATGCAGAAGGGTATTCTCTAGGTGCCTAGGCAACATACTTATTCTATCATTTTATTAGAAATAATAGGAGAGTATAACCATTTTTACCTTGCTGGTTGTGATGGAGTACTAAAGTAATATTTAAAATAGGTCCTTCATTGAGCATTTTTGGCCTCAAAATGAGGTAATGACCTTTTTGGTCTTACAATTATTCTTTTGGTCTTAAAAATCATAGAATTTTACACATAAGGAACCATCTAATTCAAATCCCCTAATTTTATAGATGAGGACACTGGCACAGAGATTTAGTGTCTTTCTCAATAAAAAAAGTTACATGTTAAGCTTAGAGTTTCAACTCAGGAGTTCTGACATACGGCCAAGTGTTCCTTAAATTATCTTCCTATCCATAATTTATAATTTACCGGTACATAGACCAAGAGTCAGTTGTTCGAACAGAACAAGGGGATACTGATTGGTTTAAAGTCAGAAAAGGTGTGCGTCAGGGTTGTAGTCTTTCACCATACCTATTTAATTTGTATGCTGAACAAATAATACAAGAAGCTGGACTATATGAAGAAGAACGGGTCATCAGGATTGGAGGAAGACTCATTAACGACCTGCGTTATGCAGATGACACAACCTTGCTTGCTGAAAGTGCAGAGGACTTGAAGCACTTACTGATGAAGATCAAAGACCACAGTCTTCAGTATGGATTACACCTCAACATAAAGAAAACAAAAATCCTCACAACTGGACCAACGAGCAACATCATGATAAATGGAGAAAAGTTTGAAGTTGTCAAGGATTTCATTTTACTTGGATCCACCATCAACAGCCATGGAAGCAGCAGTCAAGAAATCAAAAGATGCATTGCATTGGGCAAATCTGCTGCAAAGGACCTCTTCAAAGTGTTGAAGAGCAAAGATGTCACCCTGAAGACTAAGATGCACCTGACCCAAACCATGGTATTTTCAATTGCATCATATGCATATGAAAGCTGGGCAATGAATAAGGAAGACCGAAGAAGAGTTGACGCCTTTGAATTGTGGTGTTGGTGAAGAATATTGAATATACCATGGACTGCCAAAAGAACGAACAAATCTGTCTTGGAAGAAGTGAGGCCAGAATGCTCCTTAGAGGCAAGGATGGCGAGACTGCATCTTACATATTTTGGACATGTTGTCAGGAGGGATCAGTCCCTGGAGAAGGACATTATGCTTGGCAGAGCACAGGGTCAGCAGAAAAGAGGAAGTCCCTCAACGAGGTAGATTGACACAGTGGCCTCAACGATGAGCTCAAGCATAACAACGATTGTAAGGATGGCGCAGGACTGGGCAGTGTTTTGTTCTGTTGTGCATAGGGTCGCTATGAGTCGGAACCGACTCGACGGCACCTAACAACAACAATGAATCTGTATGCTGAGCAAATAATCCAAGAAGCTGGACTATACGAAGAAGAATGTGGCGTCAGGATTGGTGGAAGACTCATTAACAACCTTCGATACACGGATGACAACCTTCCTTACTGAAAGTGAAGAGGACTTGAAGCACTTACTGATCTTACTGATGGGGATCAAAGACTACCACATTCAGTATGGATTACATCTCAACATAAAGAAAACAAAAATCTCTGCCACTGGACCAGTAAGCAACATCATGATAAATGGAGAAAAGATTGACATTGTCAAGCATTTCATTTTATTTGAATCCACAATCAATGCCCGTGGAAGCAGTAGTCAAGAAATCAAATGATGTATTGCTTTGGGAAAATCTGCTACAAAAGACCTCTTTAAAGTGTTAAAAAGCAAAAATGTCACTTTGAGGACTGCGGTGCACCTGACCCAAGCCATGGTATTTTCAGTTGCTTCATATGCATGCAAAAAGCTGGACAATGAATAAGGAAGATCGAAGAAAAATTGATGCCTTTGAATTCTGGTGTTGGTGAAGATTATTGAACATACCACGGACTGCCAGAAGAATGAACAAATCTGTCTTGGAAAAAGTACAGCCAGAATGCTCCTTAGAAGTAAAGATGGCTAGAGTTCCTCTCACACACTTAGGACATGTTATCAGGATGGACCAGTCCCTGAAGAAGGCCATCATGCTTGGTAAATTAGAGGGTCAGTGAAAAAGAGGAAGACCCTAAACAAGATAGATTGACACAGTGGCTGCGACAATGGAATCAAACATAGCAGTGATTATGAGGATGGTGCAAGACCAGGCAGTGTTTCCTTCTGTTGTACATGAGGTCGCTATGAGTCGCAACTGACTCAATGGCACCTAACAACGACAAATGCTATTTGTATAAGGCCTTCACAAGTTTTCACTCTCTGAGTGTGATAAGACTCTCAAATACGGCCTCGAGATTTCTAGGGCTATTTTGAACTAGAACAGCAAATACCTTATTTTGTTTCTCTAATTGGATAGTTATAAAAACATGGAGAAAATGAAAGAGAAGTACCTATGGCTGATAAAAAAAAAAAAAGTGCTGTTAATTCTTTCTCTCTCTCTCTCTCTTAAAGGTGTTAAGTTAAACTTGAGTCTCATTTTGCTCTGAGTTGAATCTATATTTTTCCCTCAGTTATGAGAGTTGGATATACTGCCGTATGCAAGTTTTTAGAATTCTAAAATCTTGTTACCTAAAGCAGAGGTTCAAAGAGATGGGGTTTTGAGAGAACAGAGCTGGAGGCTCCTCGGTTCAATACACATAAAAGCACAGTATATTCTTATATTTATCCTTGTGCCCACAATTTAAACCATTGTTTAAAAATATTATAAAACTGGAAGTTCACTATGCTGTAAGAACACAAAACAAAGAGCTGATTTAATGGAAGAAAGGAAAAAAAAAACAGACAGAAAGGGAGTCACCTGAGGCTTTTGTGATGGGAATGTTAATAAATTTTACTAACATCACCAATATCTCTGCTCTCTCTTGAACCTTTCCTCATTTATAAGCTGGTTTATGTTAAGGGAAACTATTAATCCAAACTTAATTCTTCTGAACAGGGATCAGTGCAGCCCAGTAAAGCAGTTTAGTAACTGAATTAATTTTTATTTGATTTTCTGTCTATGGGTCACCTGTTAGGGACATAGAGCTCAAGGAATAATACTAATAAAAAAATTAGTTGCATTTGTGAATGAAGTGCATGCATATGAACAGTCATTTTGGAAAGCACCTTTCCTCCCAGCTGCTCTGAAGCTACTCACTGTGATCAATCATTACCACTTTGGAATAACAGGCTTCACATGAAGTTATTACCAGGTGGGGCATGATTGAAGCACTGTCCATTTCCTTTTCTTAAACTCAAACTTGGTAACCATAGTCCACTCAGAAAATATGGTAGTGCTATCAATTTTTGGACAAAAATCATTTTGATCTCTGATAGGAAGTTCCCATTGTCTTTCATTAAATGTACTTTATGACACAAAATAAGATTGCTAATGTACCTTAGGAAGCTTGGAAATTATTTGAGATAGTGTTTTAAGAGTTATATAATTGTTTATATGTATTCTATCTCCATTTTCAAATTAAATTATGGATTTTGTTGTTGTTAGGTGCTGTCAAGTCCATTCCAACCCTACGTACAACAGAACAAAACACCGCCCAGTCCTGTGCCATCCTCACAGTTGTTGGTATGTTTGAGCCCACTGTTGCTGCTACTGTGCATTTTGAATGTCTTCCAACCTGGGAGGCTCATCTTCCAGTATTATATCAGACAATATTCTGTTGTGATCCATGGGGTTTTCACTGGCTAATTTTTGAAAGTAGATCATCAGGCCCTTCTTCCTAGTCTGTCTCAGTCTGGAAGCTCTGCTGAAATCTGTCCACCAAGAATGACCCTGCTGGTAATTGATTTGAAATACTGGTGGCACAGTGTCCAGCATCAGAGCAACATGCAAGCCCCCACAGTACAACAAACTGTGGTGTGTAACACTGTAGCCAGTTAAATTGTCCAGTCCTCTAGGAAGGCCAGTATTTTCCTGCCAGTACTGCTACTGCAAAATGTTAAATTATTATAAAACCATAGACCAAGTGGTCAGTATGAAAAACAGACCGTGATGAGCAATTTGCTCTTATCTGTGTGTTTGTCTGTCTTCCCTAATGATGCTCATTAAGGTCTTGTACATGGGAGAGAAATTTAGTATTCAGCACTCTTTTCTAAATGTCACTGTTCAGTTGCTTCTTTGTAAAAGGACAGAGAAAATATTAGAAGCAATTCTGGCTTGCTTGTTTTGTGAAATGAAATAAAACGTTTTCCTTTTTTCTTTCTAATGTTGTTAAGCAAGAATGTGCAACCAGTTTAAAACAACAAATATGTATATATATATATATTATTTTTGCTTTGGTATTATTTCTATGACCCAAGATAAAAAAAAATAGTACCCAATTAAAACATAAGATTTTTTTTTTAACTTGGGTACTATTTCTATGAGGAGCCTTATTGGAGCAGTGGTTAAGAGCTCAGCTGTTAACCAAAATATTGGCAGTTCGAATCCACCAGCTGCTCCTTGGAAACCCTATGGGGCAGTACTCTGTCCCATAGGGTTGCTATGAGTTGGAATCGACTAGACAGCAATGAGTTTGTTTTTTTTGGTTTGTTTTGTTTTATTTCTATGAAGTACTGGTTTTATCTTACAAGTACTGTGCAAATCACTTTCACATACATTATCTCATTTGATCCTCAAAGCAGCACTTTGAATTAAACAATGCAGATGCTAATGGCCCCATCTTGCAGAGGAAGCAATTGAGACTCAAATTTATTAAATGACTTGCTCAGGACAATTAAGAGATATGGCAGGAATAAGAATGTTAGATTTCTGAGTAAAGGGAGAAATTGACAAACTCAGACCATACAGATAGTTTAGATCATTTGATGCTGGAGTAGATTCATTTGTCAGTGCCAGAAGTGAGTGGATATGAAGTCTACTAGTATTTTTCCCCTGGCTGATGCAGGAATCATGAATGCAGTCTAAATCAGCACAGTCAAGTTTCCATTTGCAACTTACCTACGAAAATAATGATGCAATGAAGGATTTAAATATATCCATTCAGAAACATCTTCTTTGAAGAGACTAACCTCAATGGGATGAATTTGACACAGTGGTTGCAACAATGGGCTCAAACATAGCAACGATTGTGAGAATGGCGCAGGACTGGGCATTGTTTGGTTCTGTTGTACATAGAGTCGATATGAGTTGGAACTGACTCGACAGCACCTAACAACAACAATCACTATTTTGTATAGTCAAAGCACAAGTAAATCATATTCTTCGTCATGATTCACCTGGCCTTCAAGTTAAGCGAAAGTGCTGTTATTGAGATTCTACAGGGGATACACCCCTCCCAGATACACATACTTAAGCTTCCTGAATATATTATAGATAACAAGCTATCTCCTCAGTGAAAAAGGAATATGGAGAATGTAGCTTGTTTTCCCTTATGTGTAACTACTTTTGCTACGGCAAGAATACTATTTTCCCATGACACTGAGTCACTAACAGCTCTAACAAATTCATGGGATGGTGAGTCAGATGCAACACAAGAAAGAAGAATCAGGGAAGCTATGAAAAGTAATTAAGTTTATTTTACTCATAGTCTCCAGAAACAGCGAAACAGCATGCCATGACACACACAGGGCCACACAAGGGTTTGCATCTGGGGACAAAGTAACAGTAAGCTGTAATTATATGAGAGGGCTTATGTATGGCAAGTAGCGTGGGCTTAGCTACATTGCACAGGCTTCCTGGGAACTGGACATTTTGAATAATTATGAAGGCTCAAGGGGCATATGTGCTGTCCCTAGTTGGGTACCTGTCCTGGGATGATTAGGATCGGTGCCTAATGATCCAGAAACGTGGGATTCTGATAAGGGAAGTGGTTGGAGAATAGACTTAATCAGCTGCTCAAGAAGGGGAACAGATTGGCCTCTAGCCAAGAACTCAAACCTGTCTGAAGACAGCATTTAATGAAAATGGTATTGTACTAACTAATTTGGTAACTTCCTTTACAAATAGATGGGAGAGTGGTTTTGAAAGATTTAACCTGTTGCCATCGAGTCGATTCTGACTTATATAGGACAGACAGAGTAGAACTGCCCCATAGGCTTTCCAAGGAGCGGCTGGTGGATTTGAACTGCCAGCCTTTTGGTTAGCAGCCAAGCTCTTGATCACTATGCCACCAGGCCTCCTTGAAGAATTTAAAACCCCAAAACCAAACTAGTTGCCGTTGAATCGATTCTGACTCATAGCGACTCTATAGGACAGAGTAGAACTGCCCCATAGAGTTTCCAAGGAGCTCCTGGTGGATTCGAACTGCCAACCTTCTGGTTAGCAGCCGTTGCACTTAACCACTACACCACCGGGGTTTCCTTGGAGGATTTAGGCAGGCAAAATACAGTAAGTATACAGCAAAGCTATATGTATCACTTTCTGTCTTAGTCATCTAGTGCTGTCATAACAGAAATACAACAAATGGATGGCTTTAACAAAGAGAAATTTATTCTCTCACAGTCTAGTAGGCTACAAGTCCAAATTCAGGGCGCCAGCTCCAGGGGAAGGCTTTCTTTCTCTGTCGGCTCTGGAGGAAGGCCCCTGTCATCAATTTTCCCATAGTCTAGGAGCTTTTCTGCACGGGAATCTCAGGTCCAAGGGATGTGCTCTGCTCCTGATGGTGCTTTCTTGGTGGTATGAGATCCCCATGTCTCTCTGCTGGCTTCTTTCTTTTATATCTCAAAAGAGCATGACTTAAGATACAATCTAGTCTTGTAGATCTCATCAACATAACTGCCGCCAATCCATCTCATTAACATCATAGTGATAGGATTTATAACAGGAAAATCGCATCAGATGACAAAATGGTGGACAATCATACAATACTGGGAATCATGGCCTAGTGAAATTGATACATGTTTTGGGGGGACACAGTTCAATCCATAACCTCTTCCAAATATTTTTAGTATTTGGTGTTTTGAAATTAGTCCCTCTCTCATTTTATTTTTTTACTGTGTATTCCATTAAGAGGAAGGCTATTTGATTTGTTTGGTAGTAGAGAAAAAATATACTCAGGAAAGAAGCCAGAACAAATACCAAGATTTTCTTTTGAAGGAATTGAGCTGAACTTTATTTAAAAGAAGAAAAACTGAGAGATGGTGGCCAAATTGTGAAGTAGAAGTACGTATGTCTAGGCCCAAATTCCACCCAGACCCACTCTGCCTGAGTAGCATCTTCTCATGCTTTGAGTCTTTTCCTGATATCTTTTCCCCTTACCCCCTTATTACACTAAAACTTTGATGCTCTCTGCATCAGTCTCTTGGCTAGGGAATTGATAAACCACCAGTAAGATGCTAATGAGCACAAATGAAGTTTAATCTGTCATCCTCTGGGCCTTCAGATTTGAGCATTAACTTAAAAAAGGGAATGAAAATATCACCCATTTTGGCTGGCTATTAGCTACTGGGAAATTCGAGGGGGCGGGAGATGTGCACTGTCATGTCCCTCATGTAACACTATGTACAGAGATGCATACTGCCTGCATGTGTACTACAAATTTTAACAGAGGATGGAGTCTAAGGATGGGGAGGTGGTAAAGAGATGAAGTAGGAGATGTAGTTCACATTAATGCTATTGATTTTAAAATATGAAACATTCTATGCATAGTCATATAGTAATGAGTTCTAGAATTAGTAGTACATGGACCTTCTGCAGAATAGTTCTCACTGGGATAATTTCCTCTTTCCCTGTCTACTAGTACGTATATAGTAAGTGCCATAATGGAATTTCAGTTCAGATCTCTGCCTGACTCCAAAGCCACTCCTCCCAATACATCAGAATTTCCACACAAGGCTGAATCCACTATGCCTGTTCTTTTCTCCATGTTTTTAATCCCACTGAATTCAATTTTACTTCTTATTTTGCCCCCAACCCCATCTCACCATACCCTGTCCACTTCTCGCATAGCGTGTGTTTTGTGTTCTTAGGCACTTCCATTCTCTTGTGAAGAAACACCTCTATATCTGGCTATGTGCAAGGGCCCGGGAGCCAGATTTCTTATGTTTAAGTTCTGAATCCACCACTTACTAGCTTACACGTGCAAACTTGATTTGGATACATCTTTGTGCCTCAGTTTCCTATTTGTAAAAATAGTATCCTATTTGTTTCTATCTTGCAGGTTGTTTATTGGATTAGATGAGAAAAAAAAAACATGAAAATAACTTAGAACAGTGCTTGATACGTTATAAACCAAAACCAAAAACCAAATCCAGTGCCGTCGAGTCAATTCCAACTCATAGCGACCCTATAGGACAGAGTGGAACTGCCCCATAGAGTTTCTAAGGAGCGCCTGGCGGATTCGAACTGCTGACCCTTTGGTTAGCAGCCGTAGCCCTTAACCACTATGCCACCAGGGTTTCCTGATATGTTATAAGTATTCAATAAATGTTGGCTGTGATTATTCTACCATATATATGTATATATATATATATATATTTAATGTTGTGCATTAGGTGAAGGTTTGCAGAGCAAAATAATTTCTCATTCAAAAATTTATACACAGTATAAGTTTTTGTATGAGAAACTGATTTGAATTGTAAACTTTCACTTAAAGCAGGATAAAAAAAAAACTTATACACAAATTATTTTGTGACAGTGTTACAATTCCCACATTGTGTCAGCACTCTCCCCATTTCCCTTTCTCACGTCAGGTTTTCCGTGTCCATATGTCCAGGTTTTCCTGTCTCTTCCTGCCTTCGTGCCTTTGCTTTTGGGCAGATTTTGCCCACTTGGTCTTCTATATTTGATTGAACGAAGGAGCACATTCCTTACGTGAGTTATTGTTTCTGTCTAATCTTGGGCTGAAAGGTGGACTTCAGGAGAGACTTCAGTTCTGAGTTAGCAGGAAGACCGGGGGCCATAGTCTCTGGGGTTCCTCCAGTCTTTGTCATACCAATAGGTCTGGTCTTTTTTTGTGAATTTGAATTTTGTTCTAAGTTTTTCTCCCACTCTCTTCCAGACCCTCTATTGTGATCCCTGTCAGAGTAGCACCATCTAGTTCTTCTGGGCTCAGGCTGGTGGAGGCTGTGGTTCATGTGGTCCATCAGTCCTTTGGACTAATATTTTCCTCATGTCTTTTTTTTTTTTTTTTTCATTCTCTTTTGCTCTGGACGGGATGGGACCAATAGATGGCTGCTCACAAGCTTTTAAGATCCTAGATACTACTCATCAAAGTAGGATGTAGAACGTTTTCTGTCTTTCTTTTTTTTCTTCGTGCCTTAAGTGGAAGTTTACAAATCAAGTCAGTCTTTCATACAAAAACTTACATACACCTTGCTATGTACTCCTAGTTGCTCTCCGCCTAATGAGACAGGACACTTCTCCTCTCCATCCTGTATTCCCTGTGTCTATTCAGCGAGCTTCTGTCCCCCTCTGCCTTCTCATCTCGCCTCCAGACAGGAGCTACCCACATACTCTCATGTGTCTACTGGAACCAAGAAACTCACTCCTCACCAGTATCATTTTCTGTCTTATAGTCCAGTCCCATCCCTGTCTGAAGAGTTGGCTTTAGGAAAGGTTCCAGACTTAGGCTAACAGAAGGTCCGGGGACCATGACCTCTGGGCCCCTCCGGTCTCAGTCAGACCATTAAGTCTGGTCTTTTTTTACAAGAATTTGAGGTCTGGATCCCACTGTTCTCCTCCAACAGGGATTTTCTGTTGTGTTCCCTGTCAGGGCAGTCATTGGTTGTAGCCAGGCACCATCCAGTTCTTCTGATCTCAGGCTGATGTAGTCTCTGGTTTATGTGGCCTTTTCTGTCTCTTGGGCTCATAATTACCTTGTGTCTTTGGTGTTCTTCATTTGCCTTTGCTCCAGGTGGTTTGAGATGCATGTTAGATGGACACTTGCTAGCATTTAAGTCCCCAGATGCCACTCACCAAAGTGGGATGCAGAATGTTTTCTTAATACATTTTGTTATGCCAGTTGACCTAGATGTCCCCTGAAACTGTGGTCCCCAGACCTCTACCCCTGCTACTCTGGCCTTTGAAGTTTTCGGGAAACGTCTTTGCTTTTGCTTTAGTCCAGTTGTGCTGACCTCTCCTGTATTGTTTGTTGTCTTTCCCTTTACCTAAAAGAGTTCTTGTCTTCTATCTAATTAGTGAATACCCATCTCCCTCTCTCCCCACCCTGTAACCATCAAAGAATATTTTCTTCTATGTTTAAAGTACTTCTTAAGTTCTTATAATAGTGGCCTCATACAATATTTGTCCTTTTGCAACTGATTAATTTCACTCAGCATAACGCCTTCCAGATTCCTCCATGTTATGAAATGTTTAACGGATTCATCGTTGTTCTTTATTGTTGCATAGTATTCCATTGTGTGAGTATACCATAATTTATTTATACATTCATACATTGATGGACACCTTGGTTGCTTCCATTTTTTGCTATTGTAAACAGTGCTGCAATGAACATGGGTATGCATATATCTAATCGTGGGATTGCTGGATCATACGGTAGTTCTATTTCTACCTTTTTAAGGAAGTGCCAAATCGATTTCCAAAGTGGTTGTACCATTTTACATTCCCATCAGCAGTGTACAGGTGTTCCAGTCTCTCCACAACCTCTCCAACATTTATTATTTTGTGTTTTTTTTTTTTTTTGGATTAATGCCATCCTTGTTGGAGTGAGATGGTATCTCATTGTAGTTTTGAATTGCATTTCTTTAATGGCTAATGATCGACAGCATTCCCTCATGTATCTGCGAGCTGCCTGCATGTCTCCTTTGGTGAAGTGTCTGTTCATATCCTTTGCCCTTTTTAAAATTGGGTTATTTGTCTTTTTGTTGTTGAGTTTTTGCAATATCATGTAGTTTTTTAGAGATCAGATGCTGATTGGAATTGTCGTAGCTAAAAACTTCTTCCCAGTCTGTAGGTAATCTTTTTACTCTTTTGGTGAAGTCTTTGGATGAGCATAAGCGTTTGATTTTTACGAGCTCCCAGTTATCTAGTTTGTCTTCTGGTGTTTGCATTTTTAGTAATGTTTCGTATACTGTTTATTCCATGTATTAGGGCTCCTAGTGTTGTCCCTATTTTTTCTTCCATGATCTTTATTGTTTTAGATTTTATATTTAGGTCTTTGATCCATTTTGAGTTAGTTTTTGTGTATGGTGTGAGTTATGGGTCTTGTTTTTTTTTTTTTCCCAGACAGATATCCAGTTATGCCAGCACCATTTGTTAAAGAGACTGTCTTTTCCCCATTTAACAGACTTTGGGTCTTTGTCAAATATCAACTGCTCATATGTGGATGGATTTATGTCTGGATTCTCAATTCTGTTCCATTGGTCTATGTATCTGTTGCTGTACCAGTACCAGGCTGTTTTGACTACTGTGGTGGTATAATATGTTCTAAAACCAGGTAGTGTGAGGCCTCCCACTTTTAGAACATTTTCTTTATGAGCTATGTTATGCCAATTGATCTAGATGTTCCCTGAGACCATGGTCCCCAGCCTTTAGCCCCAGAAACTCTGTCCCTCAAGGTGTTCAGTTGTGTCTAGGAAGGTTCTATGACTTTGCCTTGGTCAAGTTGTGCTGGCTTATATTGTGTGTTGTCTTTCCCTTCACTGAAGTTAACACTTGTCTACTATCTAGTTAGTTATTTCCCCTTACCACCTTTCCCCTCCCTCATAACCATCAAAAGTTGTTTTTTTATGTGTGTAAACCTTTTGTTGGGTTTTTTATAATAGTGGTCTCATACAATATTTTTCCTTCTGTGATTGACTTATTTCACTCAGCATCATACCCTCCAAATTCATCCATGTTTAGAGATATATCGAGGATTCATCATTGTTCTTTCTTGCTGTGCATTATTTCTTTGTGTGCATGTACCATAGTTTATCCATTCATATGTTGATGAGCACTTAGATTGTTTCCATCTTTTTGCTGTTGTGAATAGTGCTGTAAAGAAGATGGGTGTGCATATGTCTATTCTTGTGATGAATCTTATTTCACTAGGATATATGCCTAGGAGTGTGATTGCTGGATCATATGGCATTTCTATTTCTAGCTTTTTAAGGAGGCGCCATGTTGTTTTCCATAGTGGTTGTACCGTTTTACATTTCCTCCGGCAGTGCCTAAGATTTACAGTCTCCCTGCAGCCTCTCCAACATTTGTTATTTTCTGTTTGTTTGTTTGTTTGTTTTTTTGATTAGTACCAGTATTGTCAGGGTGAGATGATATCTTATTGTAGTTTTGATTTGCATTTCTCTAATGCCTAACGATCTTGAGCATTTTCTCATGTGTCTGTTAGCTGGCTGAATTTCTTCTTTGGTGAAGTGTCTGTTCATATCCTTTGCCCATTTTTAATTGGATTATTTATCTTTTTATTGTTGAGTTGTCCAGATATTCTATAGATTTCAGAGATTAGACCGTTGTCGGATATGTTGTAGGTGAAATTTTTTTCTCCAGTCTGTAGGTTCTCTTTTTACTCTTTTGGTGAAGTATTTTGATGAGCATAACTGTTTAATTTTTAGGAGCTCCCAGTTATCTAGTTTATATTCTGGTGTTTATGCATTGTTAATTATGGTATGTACTGAATTTGTGCCATGTATTAGGGCCCCTGAGCACCTCTGGTGGCATAATGGTTAAGTACTCCGGATGCTAACCAAGAGGTCGACAGGTCCAATCCACCAGATGCTCCTTGGAAACTCTACAGGGTAATTCTACACTGTCCTATAAGGTCTCTATGAATAGTAATTGACTTGATGGCAGTGGGTTATTAGGGCTCCTAGTGTTGTTACTAACTTTTCTTCCTTGATCTTTATCATTTTAGGGTTTATATTTAGGTCTTTGATCCATTTTGAGTTAGTTTTTTTTGTATGGTGTGAGGTATGTGTCTTGTTTCATTTTTTTTTTTTTTTTTTTTTGCGGATGAACATCCAGTTTTGTCAGCACCATTTGTTAAAAAGACTGTCTTTTCCCTACTTGATGGACTTTGGTCCTTTGCCAAAGATCAGCTGACCACAGGTGGATGGATTTACATCTGGGCCCTTGATTCTGTTCCATTGGTGTATGGGTCTGTCATTTGTCTTCTACCCTCTTGCTTTAATTAAAGGATGGGTTTTATCTGAAATGATAACTTAAAGCTTTATTCTACCCCTGTGCTTCTCACTCTCAATGTAGTTAACCTTGCTTGCCTCTACCAACCTCCATTCCACCTTAGTACTTCCCTGTGTTTTCACCCTCCTTTCCTTCTGTCTTAAGAGAGTATGCCTCTTTTTCCTGATTAACTTTTTCTCTCCTGTCTCTTTAGCAATCTCTTTCCCTTCTTGTATCTTTCATCTTTCCCTCTCCACTACCTACTTCCCTCCAGGATCATCTTTTCCTCTCAAATCTTCCCTCAGCTATGTTGGTTACTCAAGTTTCAGTAGTATCGGTGGGCTTTATATCACTTTAAAATGTTTTCAAGGTAGATATGTAACACGTAATTTGAAGGTAGATGGAAATCTTCCAAACCTACCCCTATTATTTATAAGCTGTATAATCTTGATTATGTCAATACCTCTGAACTGGTTTTTTTCATATAGAAAATGGTAATAACTACCTGACAGAATTGTTTTAAGAATTAAATGGAATATTTTATTTAAAAAAAATGCTCAGTGCAGGTGTTTCTTGATCTTGGTGATGGCGATATAGGAATGTTCTGTTGGAAAAATTCATTGAGCTCTACACTTATCGTATGGGTCCTTTTTTGTGTGTATGTTATAATGTGTGTTATATGTTTATTAAAAAAAAAATTAAATGCCAGCACTGTTCCTGGCATGGAGTAAGTACTCAATAATTGTGGCTATTTTTCTTTATTAGTGCTTGGAATTTGGATTCCACTTCCACAACTCCAAGTTTACCAGTGAAGTCTAATCAATATATCCAATGCATTTTCCTGTTTCAGACATGGACACCATCACTTTGAATCTCTCTCTTTTTTTTTTCCCTCGGCTTCCTTGATACACCTGACCATTCCCACTCAAATACTACTTGACTCAGCCAGGCATTTGTAAGCAGGTATATTTTTAATGGTGGAAAGTTCTGTGTATATAAATTTGTTGTTAATAGAATTTTCCTGTCTTCATAAGAAGAAATGTTGACCCATTATCAAGAAGTTAGTAGAAAGGGCTAGTTTTGATAGGTTGTTTGAGTTGATAACAATAGGTATGGAAATGGATACAGATAAGAATTAGGGGCTTGAGGGTCATAAAAAACAAAACAAAACCCACTGCCATCGAGTCGATTCCGACTCATAGCATAGGCAAATAGTTTAATTCCAATAAGTAAAGAATATTATCACAGAAGTGTATAAAGAGAAGGTTGTATTTGTCAGAGTAATAGGAGAAATAAGAGTGAGGGGACAGGGAAGGAGTTTTTGGAGAGGTAGAATTTGAGCTAGGACTGTGTATTGTCCAGAAAACCAAATCTTGTGCTTGTGATATGCAAATAATTATCCACTATTCTCTGAAGGGAAAGTCAAAATAATTGTAATATATCTGAAAGACATCATTGAAAGTGACTGATTTACCATTTGAGGGGGGGTAGAGAGAACACTAAAATAGGAGTTAAACAATCTGAATTCAAGTCTCAGCCCTTTCATTTTAGCTTGCTGGGTTGTGCTGAGCAAATAACATAACTCCTCGGAGCTGCAGTTTGCTAATAGTCTCTCCTCCCCACCATTTTAAAAATGTTATTGTGAGGCTCAAATGCCATAATAGATGTAGAGATGTTTGCATTAAGGGATGATTTGTAAGGTACTTGTTTCACCTCCCGTTCCACGTGCCTGCCATGTGACTGGATGTTACTACAGTGCAGCAAATAATGTCAAAGGGAGCAATGGACAAGAGTTGTAGTTTAGATTAAGTTGCATTTGGGAGACACTTCCGAGAGCATAGACCTTGTGGTGAGCTCTCTGACTTTTAAGAGTCTGTTGTTTGAATTCTATCTTGCACGTGACAACCGGCTGCTTGCTAATAGATGATTCACTCTTTCTTGTAAATTTAGAAAGTAAAATCACTTAAGTAAGTGCGCTTGACTTGTATGAGTGTTTCGTGAAGAAAATAGGGGGAAAACAAAGGGATTTTACTGCTACTTTTATTAGGTAAACTTGTAAAGATGAAGAATAGGTATTTTAGGAGTTAAAGGATCAACTAAAAATATGTTCTGTATCTGTTTGTCAAAGGAAATGAATGTTTAGAAGGATGTTTATGATTTTGTAACCTGGAGAATTGCATTCTATTGGAAAAACTAAATTTCAGGGTTAAATGTTTGGGATATGGGGTTTTGTTTTTCTTTGATGGAAACTTTCTGGTTTATAACAAATCAGAGGTCTATCTTCTCTGGGGTACATGAGCCTTAAAAAGAAAGAAATTGTAAATATGAATCAAGTGAGATACACAGTTAAATTAGATTCGTGTTTTTTTTACATCTTAGTAAAATGGGGAAATGTGCTAATAGCACTTTTACCTCTGCTCTACTTTTTTTTTACTGTGTAGTGGAGTTTTGCATACAAAAGAGGGAGTGGGGGGAAAGCAAGAAATTCTGTTCCTGACATGATATATTCAAAATGGTAAATCCATCTTGTATCTGAGAAACCTAGGAAGCTGTAAATTTCTATACTAATATATGCTATGGTTATTTTTATGTAAATTGTGCCCGATATGATTTATTAATGCCTCTCCCCAGTAGTAATATGAACTTCATCAAACATTCTGTAGTTTTAATATTTATCAAAGTGGGTTATTTACTACTATTAGATTTTGTTTAATAGTTTTCATCAAGTCATGAACTTAACTGGCTCTGTTAACAAAATGTAGCAGTGACTATCGTCTCAGAAGAATTAGACTTGTTTTCAGGCAAATGGTGCACTGGTTAAAGAAAATGAGATGTGTATAAATATGTATAATGCATACATATACATATATACATATATATATATGTTTCCCCCCTTAAGGGACAAACAGAAAGAAACAGAAAGGGGGTAAGAACTAATTAAACATTGCCAAGTCTCTCTGATTAGCATTCAGTACACAAGGCTACAGCTAAATTACAGATATCTTACAAGGGATGTTGGCAAAAATTATTAACATACTGGCACAGTTTAGTTTATCAGATTAATTTGCATGAAGCTGAAAGCCTCAGGAATAACAGCAAATGAAGTGCTGCGCACCAACCCTGAAGAGGACTATCCCATTAATTAAATAACAAAAAGTAAGATTTCTACAATTTGAGTATGCCGACTCTAACCTTGCTTCTCTGAACACAGGCTTTTATTTTTTTTTAGTGAAAAACAATTTATTCATCCTTTTTGTAGAATAAACACAATTTGCAGTGTAAACACACTTTGCATTTTTCCCACTCCATTTTAGGCAGCATCCCTGTCTATCACCTTTGTCAGAAAGTTGCTTTGATTTCATTTAACATGAGAATTGAAGAATAACAGCTAAGTTTTATTTAGTGTCTTTGTTATGGTTTAATATACACACTTTTGAATTACATAAATTGCTTAAAGTGGTTGAAGCAGTAAATGAATATTTTGAGGCCTTATTGCATCCTTTATTGTAAGACAACACAAATCTTTAGGAAGAATGTTATTGTTGTTATAGTTGGGTGCCATTGAGTTGGTTCTGACTCACAGTGACCCCATGTGACAGAGTAGAACTGCCCCATAGAGTTTTCTTGGCTGTAAGAATACATAGGCTTTTGAATGACACATTTAAATACCTAAAAGTAGGATGGTATTTGGCTGCAGGAACCCCAAATTTATGTCAATAGTATTAATAAAAATACCATATTTGTAGAGTAGATGTGTATAGGATCAGAGGTTGAGCCAACAAGGGAGGGGGTGGGCACTGATTTGAGAAGTTGCTTAAGACAGCTGATAAAGGTGCCAAATTGCTATCTTTAAAAATGAGGATGTGAGCCAGCATCTTTTATCCCTATTTGATAACTTGTTCTAATAATTTCATTTGGTTAGAAATGATTCATGTATGTTCACACTTGTAAAACACCATTTTCTGTGATGCTTCTAGCTCTCCCCACTCACCATCCGCTGCTTTCCTTTCTCTCATCCTTAGTGTTTGGTTGTATTTGTTTGGTTGTTTGTTTTAGCCTCTCTTAAAAAAAAATTTTTTTTTTTTTTGTATCTAGATCCTGGAAGACAGAAACCTATGTGTGGCATTTTCCCAAAACTTTATCCATTTGCCTGGGATGCTATTTAAATCAGATATGATTGAGGTTTGGTGAGAGAAGCACTGCACTGGAGTATGAATGTCTGAGTTATTGTTCTAGCTCTGACTCTAAACTGTTGTTTGACCTGAAGCAACTCTCTTCAATCTGAGCCTCAGTTTCCACACCTGCAAAATGAAGGAATTAGATAAAGTTAATTTCCAGGCCCCTTTCAGCTACATTCAGCATTTGATTATTCTATTTGGTGGACCAGATGGCCTCCTTTGGGGGCATAGTAGATCTGGGAAATTGTTTTCCAGTGAATGAGGCTATTAATAGAAATCTTGATTTAGTTTTTTACACTTTTTAGACGTTTGCTTTGATAAAGGACCTTAAAAATAAATGTGTTCACCCATAATGGTACCATGTCTGGAGTGCAGAGCTCCAGGAACACTTGTTACAAAAAATGAATATTCAGATATGATATTGAGGGGGACTCCAAAAGCGTGAGAGGATAATTGCTGCTTTAAGACTAGGTTCACAAATTCACTAGAGACACAGTGTTTTGGTGATGATCTGTGTTCTGATGAAGCAAAATATTCTAAATTTAATTTTGCACAACATGTACTAGGGTAAAAAAAAAAAAACTAGTGCCGTCCACTTTAAATCGGAATTAATTAAATCTACAGCACATACAAATGGGACTTACTTGAACTAATAGGGTGGAATCAGCAGTAGGTAAGGCTACAAGAGACTCTAGTTCTAGCCTCCCTCCTACCCTGTTCCCTCAAGTCTGAGCCTCAGTTTTATGGTTTATAAAGTGAGATTAAAAAAGAAAAGGGGGAAAAAAAGTGAATTTCCCGGAAACGCTAGAAAGGGGCACTTCATTCCAGCTCAGCATTCCAGAGACCATCTCTTTTATTCAGACATCTGTGGCTATCAGTTTTCTTCTGAATTCATGCTCATAGTGTGTGTATATGTGTGTTTAATCCTCTCGTGAGACTCCCTAAAGCACCCTCACAGATTTCTGGAAAGTTTCTCAAGGCACACAATCGTTATAAACAACTATTAAACGCGGATTAAGGGCGAAAACCAGCTCCCTCGCCAACCTCCCTCCTCCTCCTTCGCCGCTAGTCCAGCGACGTCACCACCCGCAGCCGGCGGCGGTTCCTGGGCACGCGCTGGGCGCGGGCGGGGGAGCGGGGGGCGCGCCGTTACAGCCGCGTGGAGCGGGCGGCGGAGACCGGTCCCTCACAGACTCAACGGCTGCTTGGCCGCTGAGGGGATCCAGTCCCCGCGGCTTCGGGCCTGAGGGGGTAGGGGAAGAGGCAAGTAACAAGGGCGCCTGCTATAGTCCTCGGGTGTGGCTGTAGGGGGAGGCAGGGAAGCTTTTGCCGCTCTCACGGCGGCAGTGAGAGAGTTCCTGAGGAGCATCCCTGTGGAAAGCTCCCTACCGCTCCTAGGTCTGACCAGAAAGAGACTACCTCTGGACGGGAGGAGGCCGACGGAACTGCTTGGGCAAAGGGATAGGGAGAGTGGTCTGGTGGCCTCGGTTTTTCACCTCAACTCAGAGCCCCACGTTGCGGAGGGAGGTCCCGAAAAACTGTGCTTTGAGAAACTGAGAATGGAAAAACGATGTGCGGGGACAGTGAGGTTGGCCAACTGATAATTTGGCAGGAAAGGGCCATTGGATGATTCTCTCTGAGGTGAAGGAGTGAGGAGATTTGTTCTCAAAGACAGGATGAGGCAGAACTAGGAGGAAAATGGGAGTGGGAGATTAGGGCGGGACTTCAGAGAAGGCAGACTTCATTTCAACCTGAGGAAAATTTCCTACAGAATTTTAGCTGTCCTCAAAAAAAAAAAATTTTTTTTTTTTTCAAGCTCAGGCTGCTGCCTCACGAAGCTCAGGGCCATTTCTGTGCTGGCTGTTCTGTCAAATGGTTGGCCTTTTGATTAGACATCACTGGTAAAAAAAAAAAAAAAGCTCAGGCTTTGATTATCCCTTTATGACCCTCTCAGCATTATTTGTATAATTACTTTATGGAAATAGAAATTTAGATGATATTGAGGCTTAAATTTAGCCTGATATGATTTAGATTTTTTTCTTTATTTTAAATCATGACACCTTATCATGGATATGAACAGCAAGATTTCTATTGTGAGTTTAAAACACATTAAATTTAATTAATATGCTTAGAAATGGTGGCCCTCCAGCTTTCCAGATTATCCAGGTTATAAACCCAAGCCTTTCAACATAAAGGAATGTAATTGGAAAGAGACCACTTTACACAACTAGTCAACATACTTAAGAATAGACGCTGAGGTCTTTAGAAGGGACATTTTCCACCATCTTAGATCACTGATAGGTTTTGTTTGTTTTGCCGGTTTTTGTCCCCCCACCCCCCTTTCCTTCTTTGAGCCTGAGGAGCTGATAAGAGCCCTTGGCAAATGATTTGCATAACCAGCCCTTTGGATTTGAAAGAGGAGAAAACAGGTGTAGTCATCGTCCTCTCTGGAGTTAAAAGAAGACAGCAATGCAAACTGGAAAAGCAGAAAAAAAAAAAAAAGAAAAACATTTAGGTGGATTAGAGAAGACATGTACATGTTAAATAGCAAAAAAAGAATAGACAAAATTACTCCCTCTACCCAATGAAAATCCCTTTCCTTGAAATTAGAGGAACTTGAAGTGGTGTTATACAGTCATAGAAAGTACAACTGCATCTTTTAATTAATGAACTTCCTTCTACCTTGCACATAACAAGTATTATCCACTTGTTGAATGTGCTTGAATGAAATGAAATGTTTTCCTCTTTCTTTTTAACTCTCTGCTGAATGCCAGAACTTCTCTAAATGTTCCTGTTTTACTTTATTTTTTTTTCAGAATAACTGAGAAAAGCCTTCACAGTTCCCCTTTTATTCACTCACCCCCACTTCTGTACAACCTCTCCTACTCTCACACCTCAGGCGAGGGGGAAATCAAAGGATCAGAGGCTTACTGGTGCTGGTGGGCTCGCTGCTACTTTCTCCGTGCATTTCAAGACTACAGATAATCTGACAGTAAGCATCTGGATTCTTTCAGACACTCCTGTTCTTTCCTGTTCCTCTAAACTAACTAATTAACCCATTGAGGTTAAGTCAGTTCAGACTCATAGTGACCCTATGAACAGAGTAGAACTGTCCCATAGGGTTTCCAAGGCTGTAAATCTTTATGGAAGCAGACCATCATATCTTTCTCCCCTGGAGAGGCTGGTGGGTTCAAACCACTGACCTCTCGGTCAGCAGCTGAGTGCTTAACCACTGTACCACCAGGGCTCCTACTCTGTTCCTCTAACAGTCTTCATTTTCAGTCTGAGATCGTCCACCAAGCATATGACTCTAATAATTAGAGTCTCTAGAACTACCTTGTCCAATGTGGTAGCCACTAGCCACATGTGGCTGTATAAATTTTAATCAATTACAAATAAATAAAAAATTCAGGTCCTAAGTTTTTTAAGTCTCACTAGCCAATTCATGTGGCTTAATTTACGTGGCTACCACATTGAAGAGCGCAGATATAGGCCATTCCAACATAATAGAAAGTTTTATTGGACAGTACTGCTCTAGAAAATCTGTCATCCCCTTTCCACTTCTGCAGTTTAAAAGAGATTCAGATTCAAATTCAATTTTCTTAAGAGGTAAGGATAAACATAAAATGACCTGCAGTAGTTCAAGAAGTGACTGTGCAAGGCAAGGCCTGAGTTAATTGAGCTGAGTGAAGGCACCACTCATCTGATTTGGTCTTACTTAGTTCGGGAAAAGAAAACAACACCAAACACATCGTCTTAGAGTCAATTCTGTGTCATAGTGACCCTATAGAACAGAGAAGAACTGCACCATAGGGTTTCCAAGGAGCTCCTGGTGGACTCGAACTGCCGATCTTTTGGTTCAGCAGCTGAGCTCTTAACCACTGTACCACCAGGGCTCAAATTTGGGAAGGTGAGACCTAATTTTGACTTTTGTTGAGAAAGGGTTTTGTTTATGACTTTAGGCCATTCAGAAAACATGAACATTATGTAAAGCATTTGTACATATATGGTCATACATTTTAGTTAAAAGTTGATGATTGAGAGGGGTAAACGAGTTGATTCTGAGAGCATCTGCACTGTCACCATCTTTTCTTTTTTTTAAATTGTCATTATATGCCCTTTGTTTCTTCCCTATTGTGAGTTTCAAGAGCTGTGTAATATAGATGAGGAAACTGCAAAAACAAATTAGAGCTTCACAACTACCAAGATTAATAACGACTCAAACTTCAGTAATGAATGTTTTACATTTTAGAAAGTTTTTCTTCTCATTTCTCTCCTGGATCTCCCAAGATATTCCCAATGTAGGTAGGATGGTTTTTTTTTTTTTTCCTGAAGGTTATTTCCTGTTTAGTCTTCTTTGCTAGCTGCTGCATGAAGCTGTCTCTTATCCTTGTAGTTATGCATCAACTCCATAACACTTTCTTGGTGTAGTATTCATTTTAAGCTATTGTCTTGGTTATCTAGAGCTGCTATAACAGACATACCACAAGTGGATGGCTTTAACAAAGAGAAATTTATTTCCTCACAGTAAAGTAGAAGTCCAAATTCAGGCTGTCAGTTCCAGGGGAAGGCTTTCTCTCTCTGTCTGCTCTGGAGGAAGGTCCTTCTCATCAACCTTCCCCTGGACTAGGAGCTTCTCTGCACAGGAACTACGGGTCCAAAGGATGTGCTCTGCTCCCAGCACTGCTTTCTTGGTGGTATGACGTCCCCCTGTCTCTCCACTTGCTTTTCTCATATCCCAAAAGAAACCAGCTCAAGACACAGTCCAATCCTGTACATTGAGTCCTGCCTCATCAATACAACTGCTGCCAACCCACCCGCATTAACATCACAGAGGCAGGATTTGCAATACATAGGAAAATCACATCAGATGACAAAATGGTGGACAGTCACACAATACCAGGAATCATGGCCCAGCCAAATTGATACACTCACTTTTGTGGTACACAATTCAATCCATGACAGCTACTTACAACATTTTTCATGTGTTTTTTTTTTTAATCCTTCTTAGTTGATTCACAATTCCTGTAGGACTGAAGCTGTGTCAGACTTGTAGTTTTGTCTTTCACTAAAGAGGTACTCAGTATATCTTAATTTAGTTATTTGATTATTGATGGACCATTTCCCCCCAGACTCCCACATCTGACAACATATGCTAATGTAATGCAGTCTGTTCAAATAGGTAAGGCCTGAACCTGGTTAAATTCTGTTATTTTATTCTTAGGTACTCACATAATCTAAGCCTTAAACATTAATTGCCAGAAGAGTTTTTCTATTTACCTGTTCTGAGAGATGGCACAGTTGCTTCATCTTTTCCAAGGAGATCCTACTGTGACATCCTCTCCCAGTGAAGTTCGTGTGTGGATAGAAGGTAAGATGTTTTGAAACATCTAAAGAGTTTTGTCTCTTCCTGTCACACTTCATCTCTGAAGACTCAGCTACCCAAATTGTGCAGAATTGTCATACACAAAAATACATATTATTTTTCAGAGTATTTTACAGATGATGCTTCAGTATTAAAGGTTTACAAGTGACAATATTATGTTGTAATAAATACATTCCAAGAATAATTTCCTTGCCTTAATTAGTATTTTCATTGCATAAATATTGGTATTAAAGTATTAATTAAATTAAATTTTAATTAATGAAGTAACATGATTGTTGGAATTAATAGAATCAATATATGATCATTGAAAGCAACCAGACACTCTAAATAATAACAGCAGATAAAGAGTGAAACATACCATCTAACAGACAGTTATTCTGTTGGAAGGAGCCAATGCTGACTGAAGAGATACAACTGCATTGAGGAATAGATGCAAAGAAAGGAGTTAAATGTAATTAATTAAATTAGTAATATTAATTATAATTAATGAAATTTAAATGGCACATAATCTTTGAGAGCAAAGGCTATGTCTACCTCCATCACTTGCTGTTCACTGTAATATATACTCAACAAATAATATATTTAATGATTTAAGAGGGAGGAGAGATCCAAAGACTTATTTCAGTTTTCTTTTTTAGCATCATATGAAAGAGTACTTTAGGAAAGCCTGGAAGTCCTTAGTATTATTTAATTATAGAAACTCTTCTAAAGATGATAAATTACTATGCAGCTTTGTGTTATTGCAATGTTTTCTTTACACAGTAAGTAGTAAAGATGGTTTAGCATATTATGCTGTGTTGAATAAAATGTATTAGGCATATTTTGGTGCCAGTCTAGTGGATTTCAACTCATAGCCACCCAATGTGACAGAGTAGAACTGCTCCATAGGGTTTTCCAGGCTGTAGTCTTTATGGGAGAAGAGCTTTCTCCAGTGGAACCTTTGGGTGAGTTTGAACTGCCAACCGTTAGCAGCCAAGCACTTAACTGCTGTGCCAACACAACTCCCTATATTTAGCATTACCTAGGAGAAAATAAAAAACTTTTTTAGTTTTTTAGGAGAAAATAATATATTAGCATTACAGAATTATAGTACCTTTTTAAGGTTTTAATTCTCCATCTATAAAATAGCTTCAGTGAAATTAAATTTTCCTTGCATTACGTTTAAATGGTACAGTTATCTAAACCAACCGAAAACCAAACCCACTGCCGTCGAGTCGATTCTGACTCATAGCAACCCTATAGGACAGAGCAGAACTGCCCCATAGAGTTTCCAAGGAGCACCTGGCAGATTCGAACTGCCGACCTCTTGGTTAGCAGCCGTAGCACTTAACCACTATGCCACCAGGGTTTCCAACAGTTATCTAGCATAACGATGTATATGTGAATTAAAAAAAAATTTCATTTATATCAATGAAATTATTTCAGTGCAGAAGAATTTGAAATGAAGAGGAAGAAATTCCATTTTCTGGGCTCACTTTTAGTTCTTTTGTATTTTTTACTTTTTTTTATTGTGTTGTAAGTGAAAGTTTACAGTTCAAGTGGATTTCTCATACAAAAATTTATACACACATTGTTATGTGACCCTAGTTGCTCTCACTGTAATGTGACAGCACAGTCCTCCTTTCCACCCCGGGTTTCTCGTGTCCATTCAACCAGCTCCTATAACTCTCTGCCTTCTCATCTCACTTCCGGACAGGAGTTGCCCATTTAGTCTCATTTTTTTATCTACTTAAGCTAAGAAGCATACTCCTCACCAGTATCATTTTATGTCTTATAGTCTAGTCTAATCTTTGTCTGAAGAGAAGGCTTCAGGAATGCTTTTAGTTCTGGGGTAACAGAGAGTCCGGGGGCCATGTCTTCTGGGGTCCCTTCAATCTCAGTCAGACCATTAAGTCTGGTCTTTTTACTAGAATTTGAGTTCTGCACCCCACTTTTCTCCTGCTCCATCAGGGACACTGTTGTATTTCCTGTCAGGGTGGTTATTGGTGGTAGCTGGGTGCCATCTAGTTCTTCTGGTCTCAGACTGATGGAGTCTCTGGTTTATGTGGCCCCTTTGTTTCCTGGGCTCATATTTTCCTTGTGTCTTTGGGACTTGTGTCTTATTCTTCATTCTCCTTTGCTCCAGGTAGGTTGGGACCAATTGATGCATCTTAGATTGCCACTTGCTAGCTTTTAAGAACCCAGATGCCACTCACCAAAGCGGGATGCAGAATATTTTCTTAATGACCTCTGCTATGCCAGTTGACCTAGAAGGCCTGTGTAACCATGGTTCCCAGACCTCTACCCCTGCTACTCTGTCCCTTGAAGTGTTTGGTTGTATTCAGGAAACTTCTTAGCTTTTTATATAGTCTAGTTGTGCTGACTTCCCCTGTATTGTGTGTTGTCCTTCCCTTCACCTAAGAAAATTCTTGTCCACTATCTAGTTAGTGAATTCCCCTACCTCTCCCTCCCCACCTTCGTAACCATCAAAGAATGTTTTCTTTTGTGTTTAAACCTTTTCTTGAGTTCTTATAATACTGATCTCATATAATATTTGTCCTTTTGCTACTGACTAATTTCAGTCAGCATAATGCCTTCCAGATTCCTCCATGTTATGAGGTGTTTCACGGATTCATCATTGTTCTTTATTGTTACATAATATTCCATTGTGTGAGTATACCATAATGTGTTTATTCATTCATCCATTGATGGGCACCTAGGTTATTTCCCTATTTTTGCTATGGTGAACACTGCTGCAGTGAACATGGCTGTGCATATATCTATTCGTGTGAGGGCTCTTATTTCTCTGGAATATATTCCAAAGAGTGAGATTGCTGGATCATATGGTACGTCTATTTCTAGCTTTCTAAGGAAGTGCCAAATCGATTTCCAAAGTGGCTATACCATTTTACATTCTCACCAGCAGTGTATAAGTGTTCCAGTCTATCCATAACCCCTTTAACTTTTATTATTTTGTGTTTTTTAGATTAATGCTAGCCTCGTTGGGGTGAGATGGTATTGCATTGTACTTCTGATTTGCATTTCTCTAATGGCCCCTGCTTTTGAGCATGTCTTCATGTATCTGATAGTCACCTGAACGTCTTCTTTGGTGAAGTGCCTGTTCATATCCTTTGCCCATTTTTTAACTGGTTTATTTGTATTTTTGTTGTTGAGATATTGCAGTACGTTGTAGATTTTAGAGATTAGATCCTGATCAGCTATGCCATAGCCAAATTTTTTTTCCCAGTCTGCAGGTTGTGTTTTCACTCTTTTGGTGAAGTTTTTTTTTTTTTTTAATACTTTTTATTGTGCTTTAAGTGAAAGTTTACAAATCAAGTCAGTCTCTCACACAAAAACCCATATACACCTTGCTACACACTCCCAACTACACTCCCCCTAATGAGACAGCTTGCTCTCTCCTTCCACTCTCTCTTTTTGTGTCCTTTTTGCCGGCTTCTAACCCTCTCCACCCTATCATCTCCCCTCCAGGCAGGAGTTGCCAACAAGTCTCAAACGTCCACCTGATCCAAGAAGCTCACTCCTCACCAGCATCCCCCTCCAACACATTGTCCAGTCCAATCCATGTCTGAAGAGTTGGCTTCGGGAATGGTTCCTGTCCTGGGCCAACAGAAGGTCTGGGGGCCATGACCACAGGGGTCCTTCCAGTCTCAGTCAGACCATGAAGTCCGGTCTTATGAGAATTTGGGGTCTGCATCCCACTGCTGTTCTGCTCGCCCAAAGGGGTTCTCTGTTGTGTTCCCTGTCAGGGCAGTCATCGACTGTAGCCGGCCACCACAGGATGATGTAGTCGCTGGTTCATGTGGCCCTTTCTTTTTCTTGGGCTCGTAATCACCTTGTGTCCTTGGTGTTCTTCATTTTCCTTTGATCCAGGTAGGTTGAGACCAATTGATGCATCTTAGATGGCTGCTTGGTAGCGTTTAAGA
Source organism: Elephas maximus indicus (assembly GCF_024166365.1). Taxonomy (NCBI): domain Eukaryota; kingdom Metazoa; phylum Chordata; class Mammalia; order Proboscidea; family Elephantidae; genus Elephas; species Elephas maximus. Next base: position 81,051,018 of record NC_064846.1, on the reverse strand, counting down.
CCCCAGATGCCACTCTTCAAAGTGGGATGCAGAATGTTTTGTTAATAGACTCTATTATTCCAGTTGACTTAGATGTTCCCTGAAACCATGGTCCCCAGACCCCTGCCCCTGCTACACTGGCCTTCGAAGCATTCAGTTTATTCAGGAAACTTCTTTGCTTTTGGTTTAGTCCAATTGTGCTGACCTGCCCTGTATTGTGTGCTGTCTTTCCCTTCACCTAAAGTAGTTCTTATCTACTATCTAATTAGTGAATGCCCCCTCCCACCCTCCCTGCCTCCCCCCTCTCCTAACCACAAAAGAATGTTTTCTTCTCAGTTTAAACTATTTCTCAAGTTCTCATAATAGTGGTCTTACACAATATTTGTCCTTTTCCAAATGACTAATTTCACTCAGCATAATGCCTTCCAGGTTCCTCCATGTTATGAAATGTTTCACAGATTCCTCACTGTTCTTTATCGATGCGTAGTATTCCATCGTGTGAACATACCATAATTTATTTATCCATTCATCTGTGGACGGGCACCTTGGTTGCTTCCATGTTTTTGCTATTGTAAACAGCACTGCAGTAAACAATAGGTGTGCATATATCTGTTCATGTAAAGGCTCTTATTTCTCTAGGATATATTCCAAGGAGTGGGACTGCTGGATCCTATGGTAGTTCTATGGTAGTTCTATTTCTAACTTTTTAAGGAAGCGCCAAATCGATTTCCAAAGTGGTTGTACCATTTTACATTCCCGCCAGCAGTGTAGAAGTGTTCCAATCTCTCCACAGCCTGTCCAACATTTATTATTTTGTGTTTTTTAGATTAATGCCAGCCTTGTTGGAGTGAGATAAAATCTCATTGTAGTTTTGATCTGCATTTCTCTAATGGCTAACGATCGTGAGCATTTCCTCATATATCTGTTAGCTACCTGAATGTCTTCTTTAGCGAAGCGCCGATTCATATCTTTTGCCCATTTTTAATTGGGTTACTTTTCTTTTTGCAGTTGAGAACTGCAGTATCATGTAGATTATAGAGATCAGGTGCTGATCAGAAATATCATAGCTAAAAAGTTTTTCCCAGTCTATAGGTAGTCTTTTCACTCTTTTGGTGAAGTCTTTGGATGAGCATAAGTGTTTCATTTTTAGGAGTTCCCAGTTATCTAGTTTTTCTTCTACATTCCTTATAAGGTTTTCTATAGTGTTTATGCCATGTATGAGGGCTCCAAACGTTGTCCCTATTTTTTCTTCCATGATATTTATTGTTTTAGATTTTTTTATTTAGGTCTTTGATCCATTTTGAGTAAGTTTTTGTGCATGGAGTGAGGTATGGGTCTTGTTTCATTTTTTTGCAGGTGGATATCCAGTTATGCCAGCACCATTTGTTAAAAAGACTGTCTTTTCCCCATTTAACTGTTTTGGGGCCTTTATCAAATATCAGCTGCTTTTTTTTTTTCATATGTGGATGGATTTATGTCTGGATTCTCAATTCTGTTCCATTGGTCCATGTATCTGTTGTTGTACCAGTACCAGGCTGTTTTGACTACTGTGGCAGTATAATAGGCTCTAAAATCAGGTAGAGTAAGGCCTCCCACTTTGTTCTCCTCTTTCAGTAATCTGTTACTTACCCGGGGCCTCTTTCCCTTCCATATGAAGTTGGTGATTTGCTTCTCTATCTCATTAAAGAATGTGCTTGGGATTTGGATTGGAATTGCATTAAATGTATAGATCGCTTTTGGTAGAATAGACATTTTTATAATGTTAAGTCTTCCTATCCGTGAGCAAGGCATGTTCTTCCACTTACGTAAGTCTCTTTTGGTTTCTTGCAGAAGTGTACTGTAGTTTTCTTTGCGTAAGTCTTTTACATCTCTGGTAAGATTTATTCCTAATTATTTTATCTGCTTGGGGGCTACTGTAAATGGCATTGATTTCATGATTTACTCTTTGATGTTCTTTTTGTTGGTGTATAGGATTCCAACTGATTTATGTATGTTTATCTTGTATCCCGATACTCTGCCGAACTCTTCTATTAGTTTCAGTAGTTTTCTGGAGGATTCTTTAGGGTTTTCTGTGTATAAGATCATGTCATCTGCAAATAGAGATACTTTTACTTCTTCCTTGCCAATCTGGATGCCCTTTATTTCTTTAGCTAGCCTAATTGCTCTGGCTAGGACTTCCAGCACAACGTTGAATAAGAGTGGTGATAAAGGGCATCCTTGTCTGGTTCCTGATCTCAGTGGGAATGTTTTCAGGCTCTCTCCATTTAGGGTGATGTTGGCTGTTGGCTTTGTATAAATGCCCTTTATTATGTTGAGAAATTTTCCTTCTATTCCTATTTTGCTGCGAGTTTATATCACGAATGAGTGTGGAACTTTGTCAGATGCCTTTTCTGCATCAATTGATAAAATCATGTGATTCTTGTCATTTGCTTTATTTATGTGGTGGATTACATTAATTGTTTTTCTAATGTTGAACCATCCCTGCATACCTGGTATGAAACCCATTTGGTCATGGTGAATTATTTTTTTGATATGTTGTTGAATTCTATTGGCTAGAATTTTGTTGAGGATTTTTGCATCTACGTTCATGTGGGATATACGTCTATAATTTTCTCTTCTTGTGGCATCTTTACCTGGTTTTGGTATCAGGGGTATGGTGGCTTCATAGAATGAGTTTGGTAGTAGTCCATCCTTTTCTATGCTCTGAACTACCTTTAGTAGTAGTGGTGTTAACTCTTCTCTGAAAGTTTGGTAGAACTCTGCAGTGAAGCCATCTGGACCAGGGCTTTTTTTTGTTGGGAGTTTTTTGATTACCTTTTCAATCTCTTCTTCTCTTATGGGTCTGTTTAGTTGTTCTACCTCTGTTTGTGTTAGTTTAGGTAGGTGGTGTGTTTCTAGGAATTCGTCCATTTCTTCTAGGTTTTCAAATTTGTTTTGAGTTTGGTTTTTCATAGTAACCTGATATGCTTCTTTTAATTTCAGTTGTGTCTGTTGTAATATTGCCCATCTCATTTGCTATTCGGGTTATTTGCTTCCTCTCCTGTTTTTCTTTTGTCAGTTTGGCCAGTGGTTTATGAACTTTGTTGATTTTTTTCAAAAAACCAGCTTTTGGTCTTGTTAATTCTTTCAATTGTTTTTCTGTTTTCTATTTCATTTAGTTCAGCTCTCTGGTTTTTATTATTTGTTTTCTTCCGGTGCCTGTGGGTTTCTTTTGTTGCTCTCTTTCTATTTGTTCAAGTTGTAGGGATAGTTCTTTGATTTTGGCCCTTTCTTCTTTTCGGATGTGTGCATTTATTGATATAAATTGGCCTCTGAGCACCGCTTATGTTGTGTCCCAAAGGTTCTGGTAGGAAGTGTTTTCATTCTCATTGGATTCTATGAATTTCTTTATTCCATCCTTAACGTCTTCTATAATCCAGTCTTTTTTGAGCAGGGTATTGTTCAGTTTCCAAGTGTTTGATTTCTTTTCCCTGCTTTTCCTGTTATTGATTTCCACTTTTATGGCCCTATGGTCAGAGAAGATGCTTTGTAATATTTCAGTGTTTTGGATTCTGCTAAGGCTTGCTTGATGACCTAATATGTGGTCTAGTCTAGAGAATGTTCCGTGTGCACTAGAAAAGAAAGTATGGTTGGTTGCTGCTGGGTGGAGTGTTCTGTATATGTCTATGAGGTCAAGTTGGTTGATTGTGGCGTTTAGATCTTCTGTGTCTTTATTGAGCTTCTTTCTAGATGTCCTGTCCTTCACCAAAAGTGGTGTGTTGAAGTCTCCTACTATTATTGTGGAGCTGTCTATCTCACTTTTCAATGCTGATAAAAAAAAATTTGTTTTATGTATCTTGCAGCCCTGTCGTTGGGTGCATAAATATTTATTATGATTATATCTTCTTGGTATATTTTCACTTTAATCATTACATAGTGTCCTTTCTTATCCTTTCTGATGGATTTAACTTTAAAGTCTATTTTGTCAGAAATTAATATCGCCACTCCTGCTCTTTTTTGATTGTTGTTTGCTTGATATATTTTTTTCCATCCTTTGAGTTTTAGTTTGTGTCTCTAAGTCTAAGGTGTGTCTCTTGTAGGCAGCATATAGACGGATCTTGTTTTTTAATCCATTCTGCCACTCTCTGTCTTTTTATTGGTGCATTTTAGTCCATTTACATTCAGGGTAATTACGGATAGGTATGAATTTAGTGCTATCATTTTGATGTCTTTTTTTGTGTGTCGACAGCTTCTTTTTCCCACTTGATTTTATGTGCTGAGTAGATTTTCTTTGTATATTGTCCTCTCCTCTTATTTGTTGTTGTTGATTTTGTTTCTGTTGAGTCTGTATTTTTCCCTTGTATTTTATTTTGATGAGTAGGATAGTTTGTCTCCTTTGTGGTTACCTTATTATTTACCCCTAATTTTCTAAATTTAGAATTAACTTTTATTTTTTTGTATCACCGTATCTTCCTCTCCATATGGAAGGTGTACGATTAAATTTCTTAGTCCCTCTTTGTTATTTTAATGTTGTCTTCTTTTATACAATGACATCGCTGTTTTAATCTTGCTTTTTTTTTTTTTGGATTTTCCTGTCTGGGTTGACTTCTGATTGCTCTTCCCGGTGTTCTGGTCTTGGGTTGATACCTGATATTATTGATTTCCTAACCAAAGAACTCCCTTTAGTATTTCTTATAGTTTTGGTTTGGTTTTCACAAATTACCTCAACTTGTGTTTTTCTGGGAATGTCTTAATTTTGCCTTCATATTTAAGAGACAGTTTTGATGGATATATGATTCTTGGCAGGCAGTTTTTTTCCTTCAATTTTTTATATATGTCATCCCATTGCCTTCTTGCCTGCATGGTTTCTGCCGAGTAGTCCGAACTTATTGACTCTCCTTTGTAGGTGACTTTTCTTTTATCCCTCGCTGCTCTTACAATTGTCTCTTTATCTTTGGTTTTGGCAAGCTTGATTATAATACGTCTTGGTGACTTTCTTTTAAGAGCTACCTTATGTGGAGTTCGATGAGCATCTTGGATAGATATCTTCTCATCTTTCACGATATCAGGGAAGTTTTCTGCCAACAAATCCTCAACAATTTTCTTCGTATTTTCTGTTATCCCTCCCTGTTCTGGTACTCCAATCACTCGTAGGTTACTTCTCTTGATAGAGTCCCACATGATTCTTAAGGTTTCTTCATTTTTTTTAATTCTTTTGTCTGTTTTTTCTTCAAATATAATAGTGCCAAGTGATTTATCTTCGAGTTCAGAAATTCTAGCTTCTACTTTTTCAATTCTGCTCCTCTGACTTTCTACTGGGTTATCTAATTCTGTAATTTTATCGTTAATCTTCTGAATTGCTGATTGCCGTCTGTCTATGGATTTTTCCAGCTTATTAAACTTTTCATTATGTTCCTGAATAATCTCTCTGATTTCTTCAGTTGCTATATCTGTGTGTTCCTTGGCTTGTTCTGCACATTGTGTCATGTCCTTCCTGATGTCTTGAAGGGTTCTGTATATTAAACTTTTGTATTCTGCCTCTGGTAATTCCAGGAATGCACTTTCATCTAAAAGATCCCTGGATTCTTTGTTTTGAGAGCCTGTTGAGGGATCATGGCCTGGTTCTTTATGTGACTTGATGTTGATTGTTGTCTCCGAGCCATCTGTAAGTTATTGTGTTAGTTTATGCTTGCTTACTGTGTCATAGCTGCTTGCTTTGTTTTGTTTTGTTATACCCCTGTGGGTTGCTCGAGTGAGCTAACTTGATTATTTTCACCTTTGGAGCTCTGGTGTTCTGTCCCCAGCTGGCTGGAGCTGGAATCAGATATATCAATCTAGGAGTCCATTCAGTTTTCTTGTGTGAATTCAGCTCAGGTTTCAAGGTAGCTGATATCAAGTGTGTGGTACAGGCTCTGTCCTACAGTCTTAGAGGGGGTAGGGGTGATTGGCATATGTACCCGTATCTGATTGCAGCAGGTGGTCATGCTCTGAACAAAGCAGGAGTCTAAGAACTGACCCCCAAGTGTCTCTGAGGAAAACGCATCTCTGTTCCCTAGAGCGTGCTGGTGGGTGGGCTCTGCAGAGGGACCACGGGCACCCATAGTTTTTGTTGTAAGGACTGGGAGGTACCAGTTATCCCTGGACCTCTGTCGCGGGTGGCTGGGCGACCCGAGTGGAGCCACCAGTCCTTAGGTCCCTGTCGTGGGTAGGTGAGGACCTTGTTTAATAGGCAAAGCAATATCAAACATCAAACACCCGCCTCTCCACCGCACAGCTGAAATGGTTGGAGTTTGCCACCAAGGGCCTCTTCTCCCGAAATAGGCCCACACAGTTCCATGCAGAAGGGAAGGGTGCTCAAGGTTCACGAACGGTTTATGCCTAGACAGGAGCCGCTTCTGTCCTGAGCTCCCCCAGTTAATGGAGCTAGCAAATTATCTTTTCCCCCCAGTTGCAAATTTTTTCCTTTCCCAAGGCTGGGAGGACAGCTCCAGGTGCTCACCAGGGTCTATCTCAGGCCTAGGGATTCAGCAGCTGAAGCTGGGTTGGGGTTGGCGGAGGGGGGGGTGTGGTAAAATATACGCACGTACTTAGCTTTTGCCGAGAGCGCCCTTCTCCTCAGGTTCCGGAGGTGTGAGTGGGCTGTGTGGCTGGCTGCTTCTCCCTGTGGAAACTGCGGCCGAACGCCAGGACCAGCCCGCCGCCGCCGCCGCCACCGCCACCGCCACCGCAGTGGCTCTGGGAGTGGTGCCTGAGGACTCCCCGCGATTCAGGTCCAGTGACTCCTCTCTGCTTCTGAACGGTCTCTTCCTTCTCCTGCCCTTCAGTTCGTTCTCTAAGCTTGCCTTTGATGCTAAGAGATCCCAGCTTGTCACAAATATACTCGTTTCACTTGTTTTTTCAGGTGTTTGTTGTAAAGAGGGCTCGAATGAAGCGCCTGTCTATTCCGCCATCTTGGCTCTGCCTCTTGGTGAAGTATTTTGATGAACATAAGTGTTTGATTTTTAGGAGCTCCCGGTTGTCTAGTTTCTCTTCTGGTGTTCGTACATTGTTAGTTATGGTTTATATTCTGTTTACGCCATGTATCAGGGCTCCTAGTGCTGTCCCTATTTTTTCTTCCATGATCTTTATTGTTTTAGATTTTTTAATTTAGGTCTTTGATCCATTTTGAGTAAGTTTTTGTGCATGGAGTGAGGTATGGGTCTTATTTCATTTTTTTTGCAGGTGGATATCCAGTTATGCCAGCACCATTTGTTAAAAAGACTGTCTTTTCCCCATTTAACTGTTTTGGGACCTTTATCAAATATCAGCTGCTTTTTTTTTTTCATATGTGGATGGATTTATGTCTGGATTCTCAATTCTGGTCCTTTGGCCTATGTATCTGTTGTACCCTTACCAGGCTGTTTTGGCTATAGTGGTGGTATAATAGTTTCTAAAATTACATAGTGTGAGGGCTCCCGCTTTGTTCTTCCTCTTCAATAATGTTTTACTTATCTGGGGACTCTTCCATTTCTATATGAAGTTGGTGGTTTATTTCTCCATCTCATTAAAAAATGCCATTGGGATTTGGATTGGGACTGTGTTGTGTCTGTAGATCGCTTTGGGTAGAATATTTCATTTTCACAATGTTGGGTCTTCCTCTGCATGACCGAGGTATGTTTTTCCACTTACGTAGGTCTCTTTTGGTTTCTTGCAGTAGTTTCTTGTAGCATTCTTTGTATACGTCTTTTACATCTCTGATTAGATTTATTCCTAAGTATTTTATCTTCTTGAGGGCTATTGTAAATGGTATTGATTTTAGTTCTAACTTCTGTGTTCTTTAATATTATGAATCTTAACAACTTAAACCCATGCTCAGTTGTTTAGGGAATAATGCCTTGATTCCTGTTTTTGGAAGGAAATTACAGGTTTTCTCAATTGTTCTCTTCTGTGAGTTATTTTTTCTTGGTTTTCAGGCTTTGCTTTTGCAAATTACTAGGACCAGTACCAGTGCAAGAAGAAATGTCTTCCTCTCCTGTGATCCCATGACAGTTCTGTTGCTTCTCAAAGTACTTTTTCCCTATTATTTTATTGCATGTGTGGGTATGCGGGTGTGTGTGTGTGTGTACATGCTTTATCTTTTCCCTATCCAATTGGAAATTCTTTGAAGTCAGGTTAGTATTTCATTCACCTTTGAATTTCTAACAGTGCTCAACACAGTACCTTGCAAAGGCAGTGAATGCTTTGCTCTTGTTTGTTGCCAACTGGTAGATTCTGACTCATGGCAACTCTATGTGTGCAGTGTAGAACTGCTTCATAGGATTTTCACGGTTGTGAACCTTTGTTAGCAAATCTCCAGGGCTGTCTTTTGATGCACCTCTGGGTGAGTCCTAACCACCTGCCTTTTAGTTAGTAGTCAAGTGCTTAACCCTTTGCTCCACCCAAGGACTCAAAACCCATTGCCATAGAGTGAATTCATACTCATAATGACCCTATAGGGCAGAATAGAGCTGCCCCATAGGGTTTCCAAGGAGAGACTGGTAGATTCGAACTGCTGACCTCTTGATTAGCAGCCAAGCTCTTAACCACTGTACCACCTGGGCTCTCCAGGGACTGAGGTGCTTTGTACATGTTTATTATTATTGATAAAACATGACATAAATACTCCCCTTCTAAATTTTTTCTGTGAAATGGTCCATGTGGCCAGAAACTTTCTACACTAAGTTACCTTTTGTTTGATGATAGGAGCATATTTTTATAACAATTATTGTAAAATTGAGTAATTTCAAACAAGCAGGCCATGAATTATAAGCATCTGTCTTCAGTGCTTTTAATTTCTGACAGAATATAAGATTAAAGACCCTTTCCTTACTGCCATGCTAGCTTTTATTTGGTCTTTGATTTAAGGTGAGTTACAATATTATTATAAAGGCTAAAGGTTTCTGTTATCTGAGGGGAAAACCAAAGATGATTATACCAATTTGATTTACCAAAGACCTTTTTCACTGTTAATTTAGAGGAGAAGGTCCAGAGCAGACTAGTGGTGGTGAAAGTGAGAATGCCTGGGAGTTTTCAGATAGCTGTAATTTGAGCGACCAAGATAGTAATTATCATGCTTAAACAGGTTAGTCCAGGAATATCACTCATATAGCACTGTATATTGAAGTTTGGGGTACAGTTTGATACAGAAAATGTACTTAAGAAGAATGTTTTTGTTTTGAGACTGACAGCGGTTAGAAAAATTATTGCTCACTTATTTTGATTTGGGGTTTAAAATAATTTATTTTGGTTGTTGAGAATACACACAGCAGAACACCCCATCAATTTAAAAGTTTCTACAAGTACAATTCTCTGACACTGATTACATTCTTCTAGTTGTACAACGATTCTCACCTTCCTTTTCTGAGTTCCTCCTCCATTAACATAAGCTCACTGCCCTCTGAGGTTCCAAGAGGACATTCCTAGATTTTGGCAGAAAATAGAAAATGTGATTTATATTTAATAGGTGGAGCATCCTGAATCCATTGAAAGAACATTGGCTGGGAGTTAGGGGACATGACTTCTAGGCACGATTGTACTACTAATCCATATTGTGACCTCAGTCAAATCACTTGGCCTTTAAGGCTCAGGTTTCTTTATTCCTCAAATTAGCAATAGAGGCATATTTGCATGTCTGACGGTAATATTTTAATGAAAAATAAAAATCAATAATAATGGAAATACTTTGGAAAAGTTAAAATATAAAATGTGAGATATAATTTATTCTCATCTCACTATGAATTAAAGGATTATGATGATGATGGTCACTTAGTTTGGCATTAAAAAAAGCACTGCCAGGAGCAACAACATACTGTTGCTATTTATGGACTGTCTTGGATCTTATAGGTTTTATTTATTTATGAATTTTAATACCATAAAACCAGATACCTTAGCTTAGAAAGCATTAAGTAGGAGATGTTTTTCACTCAGAAAGTGTTTGTTCATCTAGAAATGATGAATTAAATTGAGCAACTTTTAAAATTGGGAAAGATAATGATTGATATGACAGCAGCTAACAACAACAACCACAAGGATCTTTCCTTCCACCCCCTAACATATTTTCACAAGGTCAAAATCATAGGATGTGCCGGATGCTTTTCGTAGGAGAATCATTTTGCAATAGTCACCATGGCAATATTGAATATACCATTCTGTGATAAGCAGAAGAGCTTCAAATTAAAAATGTTAAGTATCAAAACACCAGAAAAGAGACCAAGTAATTTTTACTTTTTGATATTGATATTTTAGTATAACCCATTCCCTGAAAAAAAAAATACATAGATTTTAGAAGACGTTAGGGATAAATCACCAGTTATGAAACCTGAGGCATCAGAAGGGATAAAAAATTTATTTGGAAGACTTTCAAATGTCCCTTAAAAAAAAGAAAGCCTGCCATTTATCCTGATATCTCTGTTTTCAAGTTCTCAAGATGCTTATTTGGTCCTGATTATTTAATACCAGTTTGGGATGGCTAATGCTGCTTTCCAAAGCTGTGAGGGAAAAAAAAAAAAGAAGGCACCTAGAATTGTATGAGGATGTAAGAAAATAGTTGAATGCAGGGAGGAGGAATCCCCAAAAACTCCAGCTAAAGTAGAGAAATTGCCAATAGGAGATAAACTAGTAGCATGTTTCCTCTGGATTTATAGTCTCTTGGTGTGGAACCCCAGTGGCGCAGGGGCTAAGAACTCAGCTACTAACCAAAAGGTTGGCAATTTGAGTCCACCAGCTACTCCTTGGAAACCCTATCGGGCAGCTCTGCTCTGTCCTATAGGGCTCCTGTGAGTCAGAATTGACTAGATGGCAATGAGTTTTTTTTTTACTATCCCCATAGCACAGAACTAATGAAAACTACTTGAAAGAGTAAGAAAATGTTTGTGTAAACTGAAGTTGCATAGTCCTCTCACACATATTTACACCATCCCTACACATACATTCTCACTTAATTCTTCACTGTTATTTAATTTTTGTTATTTTAATTATAACTTGGCCAAAAAGCTCTGTTATTGAAAAAAAAACTGCCAAATCCCTCTATCTATAGTCATAATAAGCCCATAATTTGATTTATGCTAAATTCTGTGACTAGTACGTTGTTGTTGTTAGTTGCCCTCGAGTCAGTTCTGACTCATAGTGACCCTGTGTACAACAAAAGGAAACACTGCCTGGTCCTGTGCCATCCTCATGATCATTGTTATGCTTGAGCCCGTTGTTGCAGCCACTGTATCAGTCCATCTCCTTGAGAGTCTTCCTCTTTTTTGATGACCCTCCACTTTTCCAAGCATGATGTCCTTCTCCAGGGACTGATCCCTCTTGATAGCATGTCCAAAGTATGTGAGATGAAGTCTCCTCATCCTCGCTTTTATGGAGCATTTTGGCTATACTTCTTCCAAGAAAGATTTGTTCATTCTTTTGACAGTCCATGGTATATTCAATAGTCTTTGCCAACAGTACAACTCAAAGGCATCAACTCTTCTTCGGTCTTCCTTATTCATTGCCTAGCTTTTGCACACATATGAGGTGATTGAAAACACCATGGCTTGGATCAGGCCCACCTAAGTCCTCAGAGTGACATCTTTGCTTTTTAACACTTCAGAGAGGTCTTTTGCAGCAGATTTTCCCAATGCAATGTGCCTTTTGATTTCTTGACTGCTGCTGCCATGGGTGTTGATTGTGGATCCAAGTAAAATTAAATCCTTGACAACTTCAGTCTTTTCTCTGTTTATCATGATGTTGCTTATTGGTTCAGTTGTAACTAGTATAGAATTGAAAAAGTATTCATGTATTACTGACATATGTAGTGTGAAGAAGTTTAAAAATAATATTGTTAAAAAAAACTTCACTTCTAAATAATATAAATGTACCCTATCGGTAATTGTGGTCCAGCACATTGTTTTACAAGAGGTTCTAGGTGCCTTCCCTAGAAGAAAAGTGGAAAGACCAAAATAGAGCTTTTCTCTCCCAAAGTGATTTTTCTAGGTCTTCCTTGGAATATAGAATGGCAAGACCTGTAATAAGGACAATTTTTAATACCCTTTTTAAAAAGGAAGTGCTTATATGAATATCATTGAACAATGTCAAGCATACTTAATACCAGTGCTCAATGCCATGGTTAATAATTGAGGTGAACCAGCAATGGACATAGGTTACTATTTGATACATTTCCTCTATGGAGAAAAAACGTCCCTTTGATTGGAATTTTTCTTCCTTAAGGTTATTCTAGACTTCTTACTAGATTCTCTCTACTTAAACTAGTTGTGTCAAGAGAATTGAATTTTAATACCTTCATGGAAGGAAGGCTCAAATGTTGTACAAGTGCTGCAGCCCATTCTGAATGATGATAATCCTTAATGCTTTATTAATGATATGCTTTTTTGACTAATTCTTTATATCTTCTTGAGGCATGTTGTTGTGTGCCTTAGAGTTTATTCTGACACGTAGCTACCCTATATGACAGAGAACTGCCCCATAGTGTTTCCTAGGCTGAAATGTTTACAGGAGCAGATCGTCAGGTCTTTTATCCCACAGAGCAGCTGGTGCATTTGAACCACCAGCCTTTTGGTTAGCAGCTGAGCACTTAACCGTTGCACCACCAGGGCTCTTTTTCAAGACATAGATAGGCTTGTATCACTGTCCCCATTTTACAAATGAGGACACAAAGACTCAGTGAGGTCAGGTATTTAACCCAACATCCTACTCACACTGATAGCATGCAGCAGAGCTGGGCCAAGCTGCTGTTTTGACTGTTTATACTGTGGCATCTCCATTACATGACTTTAGCTAAATTCTCCAAACATATTAACAAATGCATTAATAAAACACGAGGCTAGCCATCTCTAAGATTCATTCCAGCTTTGAATTTTAAATCTACATTATAATTTTAGTGTTAAGACAGCTCCATTGAAGGTCAGGGAACCTCTTGTTTACTGTTTGCATAAATCTTGGCACATGAGCCAATTTACATTTTGACTCTTGAATGTATTTGTAGAGGGATGTAAGACAATTCAGCTGAACTAATTATATGTCATATTTTCACAAACACAAAGTGTATTTATTTGAAAATGATCTATTTGCAACTGGATTTACCGAAAACAAAAAACAAAACAAACAAAAAACATTGCCATCAAGTTGATTCCGACACACAGTGACCCTGTAAGACAGAGTAGAGTTCCAAAAGGGTTTCCAAGGCTGTAAATCTTTATGGAAGCAGACTGCTGCATTTTTCTCCTGTGGAGTAGCTGGTGTGTTAAGTAGCCAAGTACTTAACCATTGCACCACCAGAGCTCCTTACAACTGGATTAGCTTACATTTGCAATTAGGACTTTATATAATTTAAATTGAGGGATATGTTAATTTTGGATATGTTAGAAATTCTCTTTTTTATTAAAAAATCTCAGTAGATTATATGATGAAACTTAATTACTTAGCTTAGAAGACTGATGACTTACTCTGGATACTTGCAAGTTTGTTTTCTTGTTTTGTTTTAAACCACCATTCCCTTACCCATCCCAACCCCTTCTTTCTATCATTCCTTACTTCAGTATTAGCTAAGGATCTAGTTCTTGACTTCCTATGCACAAAAAGCTAAAGCTAGTCTAGTTGAAGCCCTAACCACTTAGTATTTTATATATTGAGGTTTGACTAGCCTACCTTAAGCTTATAAGGCTATTGTGAGAGCATTAGTTCTCATAAAATTTCATTGGTCTACTTCTCCTAAACTTTTGTAAAGTTCCCTGGCCTTCTCATCTCTAACATATTCAGGAAACTCAGCTCAAAATTTGTAAAAAATGCATCCTTAACATTTTATTTTTCTCTGTAGGGTAGGATATAATGATTTGTAACTGGGATGATCCAACATTTTATAATAAACCTGGGCCAAAAAGCATAGGAGCAGATTAATTTTCTGGGTATCTGAACAGTGTCTAAAGAAACCTATATATCTTCATTTACAATGTGATTTGCTTCGCTGACTAAGAGTGAAGAAGAGCCCAACTTCTAATCCTTTGGCAATCCAGTATACCCCCTGAAAATACCAACTAGATATCTATTTGCAGGTAGCTTGTACCAGATTCACTAAAGTAAATTTTTTACAATAAAATTATTTACAATCAAGTTGTAAGCAAGCCACTTAGGGATCTGCTTTAGCCCTCCGGAGTCACATATTTTATTTAACAGTCTGTGTTATAGGTGTCAGCAACCTATGGCATTGCATAGAAGATGACTTCTTAACCATTTTAGGGTCAAACATTCTAACCCTTTTGAGAATCTTATGAGACTTATAGATTCTCTCCTTTAAAATGTACATATATACTCTATTTTGTGTGCAGTGATGATCAGAAGGTTTATAGTTCAAAGGTAACAGATTAAGAACCTCTTTACTAGAAAATGAGCCATTAACTTGTGATGGGCAGCTTTTTCCCTGTTCTGCCTTCTACCTTCCCCCACATTTCTAAGACTACTACTTAGATTTAGAGCAACTAAGAGCAGTCTCTTATAACTGGGAAGTTATAGTTATATAGTATGCATAAAGCAGAGAAAGCATGTTGATATAAAAACTAGGAAGAGATTCCCACCATAAAGAATAGCTATTCCCCCTAATGGAGCCCTGGTGGTGCAGTGGTTAAGAGCTCACCTGCTAACCAAAAGTTCGGCAGTTTGAAACTCTATGGGGCAGTTCTACTCTGTCCTATAGGGTTGCTATGAGTTGGAATCATGTTTTTTTTTTCTTTGATCAAGACTTCATTTCTGTTTATAGCTGAGTAATATTCCATTGTATGTATGTATCATATTTTGTTTATCCATTCATTTGTTGATGGACATTTAGGTTGTTTCCATGTTTTGGCTATTGTGCATAGTGCTGCATTGTACATTGGTATACATGTATATGTTTGTGTTCCCGCTTTCCACTCTTTTGAGTATATACCTAGCAGTGGAATTGCTGGATCATATGGTAATTCTGTGTTTTACTTTTTGAAGAACCACCAGAACTGTTTTCCACAGTGACAGTACCATTTTACATTTCCACTCACAATGGATGAGAGCTCCTATTTCTCCACATCCTTGCCAACACCTGTTGTTTCCATTTTTCTAAATTTTGGCTGTCTTAGTGGTCATAAAGTGATATCTCATTGTGGTTTTGATTTGCATTTTCCTAATGACTAATGGAGCCCTGGTAGTGCAGTGGTTAAGTACTGGGCTGCTAACCGAAAGGTCGGTGGTTTGACCAGCCACTCTGTGGGAGACAGATGTGGCAGTCTGCTTCCTTAAAGATTACAGCCTTGTAAACCCTATGGAACAGTCCTACTCTGTCCTATAGGGTCGCTGTGAGTCAGAGTCGATGATAATGGGTGGATTTAATGACCAACAATGTTGAGCATCTTTTCACGTGTTTGTTGGCGATTTGTATATCTTCTTTGGTGAAATGTCTTTTCTTGTGTTGTGCTCTTTTTTTTGTTGTTGTTGGTTTGTCTTTACATTGCTGAGTTGTAGGAGTTCTTTATATGTTCTGGGTATTAAACCCTTATCAGATATATGGTTCCCCATATTTTCTCCCAGTCTATAGGTTGTTTCTTCATTTTATTGATAAAGTCCTTTGATGTACAGAAGCTTTTAATTTTGATGAGGTCCCATTTATCTATTTTGTGTTATTTTGCTTGTGCTTTTCGTGTCATATCTAAGAATTCATTGCTGAAAACTAGGTAGTGAAGTGATACCCCTGTATATTCATATAATATTTTTTATAGTTGTAGGTATTACATTTAGGTCTTTAATCCACTTTGAGTTAGTTTTCATATATGGTGTGAAGTATGGGTACAATTTCATTCTTTTGCATATGGAAACCCAGTTGTCCCAGCACCATTTATTGAAAAGACTGTTCTTTCCACATTGGATGAATTCAGCACCCTTGTCAAAGATCAGTTGACCGTAGATGTGAATGCTTATCTCTGGAGTCTCAATTTTATTCCATTGGTCTATATGTTTATCATTACACCAGTACTAGACTGTTTTGATTATTGCACTTTATAATATGTTTTGAGATAGGGAAGTGTGAGTCCTCCTACTTTGTTCTTCTTTGAAGATTGCTTGGCCTACTGGGGCCCTTTGCAGTTCCATATAAATTTGAAGATTGGCTTTTCCATTTCTGCAAGAAGGCTATTGGAATTTTGATGAGTATTGCACTGAATCTATAGATTGTAAACTCCAAGTAAAATGAATCATACTTATTTACTAAACCCATTTTTCCCTCATGAATATGAAAGAAATCAGAGGTTGGAATTTTTAAATGTTAATGAAATGGTAGGATGCAGAGCGTATTTATGCTATTTTAAACATTCAAGTGTCTTCCATGCTAAGCCTGAATATATAATTTGTCTTGAGATCCTGATGGCTTTTGGCAATATTCCATTTGTTCTTCTCCTTGAATTAAGTAATTGCCTGAACCTGAAATGCAGGTGCCAGGTAAAGATTTTTTCTTTTTCTTGATGCCTGATGTTTTTAGTATATGGTATTTGTTATTGCTCTCTGATAAAGACAATAAAAAAAAATATGTAGGATTAAATCTTATAATTGTAAAAAACAATTTAAAAAAATTTCCATATGATTTTGTGAAGTCGAGACATTTTATGACTCTGATATACTTCTGCTTTATCGAAGTAACCATATTCTGGGTTAATATCCAAAACATGATTTAGATATTCACAGCTGATAAAAATCCACAGATATGTAACTTACAATGCCACCTCTGACAAGATCACTAAATCATGACTTTCAATGAGACATTTGAAGGAATATTTACATTACATATTGGGGAAACCCTGGTGGCATAGTGGTTAAGTGCTACGGCTGCTAACCAAAGAGTCAGTGGTTCGAATCCTCCAGGCGCTCCTTGGAGACTCTACGGGGCAGTTCTACTCTGTCCTATAGGGTCGCCGTGAGTCGGAATCGACTCGACGGCACTGGGTTTTTTTTTTTTTTTTATAAGCGATAGGCATAAATACATTGCAGAAAAAGCTGGAAAAAGAAAGGCTAATTTCAGTTCACGAAGGAATCTCTTTCAGCAGAGAGGACATATCTTCATCCTTAGTAAGATGTTAAAAAAAAAACAAAAACAACCAAACCCATTGCCAACGAGTTGATTCCGACTCATAGCAACTCTACAGGACAGAGTAGAACTACCCCATAGGATTTCCAAGGAGTGACTGGTGGATTCGAACTGCGGACCTTTTGGTTAGCAGCCACAGAGCTTAACCACTGAGCTATCAGGGCACAAAAGAAAGGTAACACCAAAAATGTAGAAGTAATTCAGTTTGCATTGATCTCACTTAGAACAACTGTAGTTTTTAGTTTAAGGGTTTGAGGGAGGGTGGGAGTAAGGAGGGCCAAGAACTAGAGAGGACCGTCACTGGCATCAGTTGAACGCTTCAACAGTCCCATCACGCAGTCCCTGACAAACCCCTTTGAAGCTTTTGATTTTTGTTAAATCACTACCTGCTTTATGACTGCTTGAGACTACGTGTGAATCTCTCTAATTTCTTAAGTTATCGGCACTAGCCCGTATGTCAAATTTTGTTTTTTGATCAGCTTCCATTCCTGGGGAATATTGCGTGTTAGATGTTAGTTACCTTTAGGGAAAATATCTTTTCTTCCTAGAACTATTATGAAGGAGTTAAAAATATAAAACTCAGTATTTTTTCCTGTGGTATACTGTGAGAAATAAGGTAGTTCTTAAAAAGCAATCTTCAAGCATGTGTGGAAATTCAGCTGTTCGTATTCCCAGGCAGGGGCCCAATGAATACTCCCAAGTTATGTAGTTGATGGTACCATAGCAAAATAGAGTATTAACTTGAATTCAGTGAGAGTGACACTTGTTAAAATGTATTGCTTTTCAAGTTCTTTTCATTATTGAAGATATTTGGGTTTCAATTCATATAGACTATATCTTCTAACTGGAGTTCACCTGGAAGCAGCGTTTTCTAAGACTAATGCTTTGTTCAGGATAATTAATTTGAACTCAATTCTGCTGAGATGTATATACCTTTAATGAATATTTTAATGTGTTTAAAAATACACGAATAAAAGTTATTGTATATTAAGAATATATGGAGAAGAAGAAAGTAAGAATCATACATAATTTGTGTAACTCCGCTAACCATAAGCAACTTTTCCTGTATATAACCCATATGTCTGAATAATTTTATCTGCATAATTAAACACTTGCAATTATATAATTTTCCTTTTACAACATTAAGTGACCCATGTACAGTGCCCAGGACCCTGGACATTTATTGCACTTTATTGATAAAGTATGTGATTTCGTTGTACCACTGAATGAAAGTGTTAAAGGCTTTCCTTTTGGGAGATTTTTTTTTTTTTACTTTTTTCCCCAACACTTTATTATGACAATTTTCAAACATACAGTAAAGTTAAAAATATTTTACAGTGAGCACCTGTATAATAATCCCCTAAATTCAACCGCTAACATGTTATCCATGTCTAACTATTTACCTGTCCCTGTTTGTATGATTGCTGTCTCTTTGAATCTGAAATATTATTTCTTCTCCCGTGTTTTTTCCTTGCCATTTCTTGAGGAAATGGTGTCATTTATCCTGTAGAATTTCTTTTTTTTATTGTGCTTTAAGTGAAAGTTTACAAATCAAGTCAGTCTCTCATACAAAAACGTATACATACCTTGCTATATAACCCTAGCTGCTCTCCCACTAGTGTGACAGCACACTCCTCCTCTCCACCCTGTATTCCCCATGACCACTCAACCAGCTCCTGTCCCCCTCTGCCTTCTCATCTTGCCTCCAGACGGGAGCTGCTCACATAGTCTCTTGTGTCTATTTGAGCCAAGAAGCTCACTCCTTATCAGTATCGTTTTCTGTCTTATAGTCTAGTCCAATCCCTGTTTGAAGAGTTGGCCTTGGGAATGCTTCTAGTCTTGAGCCTGGGGAACATGACCTCTGGCATCCCTCCAGTCTCAGTTAGACTATTAAGTCTGGTCTTTCTACCAGAATTTGAGGTCTGTATCCCACTGTTCTCCCACTCAATCAGGGATTCTCTGCTGTGTTCCCTGTCAGGGCAGTCATCAGTGGTAGCTGGGCACCACCTAGTTCTTCCTGTCTCAGGCTGATGTAGTCTCTAGGTTATGTGGCCCTTTCTGTTTCTTGGGCTTATATTTACCTTGTGTCTTTGGTGTTCTTCATTCTCCTTTCCTCCAGGTGGGTTGAGACCAATTGATGCATCTTAGATGGTCGCTTGCTAGCATTTAAGACCCTGGATGCCACTCACCAAAGTGGGATGCAGAGCATTTTCTCAATACATTTTGTTATGCCAATTGACCTAGGTGCCCCCTGAAACCATGGCCCCCAGACTCCTGTTCCTACTACTCTGGCCTTCGAAGCGTTTAGTTGTATTCAGGCCACTGCTTTTGGTTTAGTCCAATTGTGCCAAACTCTCCTTTTGGGAGATCTTTATTAACTCTCTCAGAAATTATGTACCAAGACTTTCATAGTCTTTCATCATTTACAAAATAAATCAAGACTAATTAACAAATGTATTTTTTTAATGTCTATTGTTTGTTCCATCAGTCAATATACATTTCTCTAGCACAAACAGTACAAAGCACTGTGTTTGGCACTGAAGGGGTTTAGGTATGCATCAGATAACGTCTTTCTATTCAGCTTCTTTTCTTTTTTCCCCCACTGGATAATTTCTTTTTTTTTTTTAATTTTTATTGTACTTTAAGTGAAAGTTTACAAATCAAGTCAGTCTCTCGTACAAAAATGTATATACCTTGCTATATACTCCTAATTGCTCTCCCCCTAATGAGAAAGCACACTCCCTCCCTCCACTCTCTATTTTTGTGTCCATTTGGCCTGCTTCTGACCCCCTCTGCTTTCTCATCTCCATGCCAGAGAGGAGATGCCAACATACTCTCATGTGTTTACTTGATCCAAGAAGCTCATTCTTCACCAGTGTCATTTTCTATCCCATAGTCCAGTCCAATCCTTGTCTGAAGAGTTGGCTTTGGGAATGGCTCCTGTCTTGGGCTAACAATGTTTGGGGACCGGGACCTCTGGGGTCCTTCTAGTCTCAGACAGACCACTAAGCCTGGTCTTTATATGAGAATTTGGGGTTTGCATCCCCCTGCTCTCCTAAACCCTCAGGGGCTCTCTCTTGTGCTCTCTGTCAGGGCAGTCATTAGTTGTAGCTGGGTACCATCTAACTCTTCTGGTCTCAGGCCAATTCAGTCTCTGGTTTATTTGGTCCTTTCTGCCTCTAGGGCTCATAATTACCTCGTGTCTTTGGTGTTCTTCATTCTGCTTTGCTCTAGGTAGGTTGAGAACCATTGATGCATCTTAGATGGGCACTTTCTAGCGTTTAAGACCCAAGAAGCCACTCTCCAAAGTGGGATGCAGAATGTTTTCTTAATAGATTTTATTATGCCTGTTGACTTAGGTGTCCCCTGAAACCATGGCCCCCAAACCCCTGCCTCTGCTACATTGGCCTTCAAAGCATTCAGTTTATTTAGGAAACTTCATTGCTTTTGGTTTAGTCCAGTTGTGCTGACCTCTACTGTATTGTGTGTTGTCTTTCCCCTCACCTAAAATAATTCTTATCTACTGTCTAATTAGTGAAAACTCCTCTCCCTCCCTCCCACCCTCCCCCCTCTCGTGACCATCAAAGAATATTTTCTTCTCTGTTTAAACTATTTCTCCAGTTACTATAATAGTGGTCTTATACAATGTTTGTCCTTTTGCAACTGACTAATTTCACTCAGCATAATGCCTTCCAGATTTCTCCATGTTATGAAATGTTTAACGGATTCATCATTGTTCTTTAGCAATATGTAGTATTCCATTCTGTGAATATAGCATAATTCATTTATCCATTCATCTGTTGATGGCATCTTGGCTGCTTCCATCTTTTGCTTTTGTAAACAGTGCTGCAATGAACATGGGTGTGCATACATCTGTTCCTGTAAAGGCTCTTAATACTGTAGGATATATTCCAAGGAGTGGGATTGCTAGAGCATATGGTAATTCTATTTCTAGTTTTTTAAGGAAGCGCCAAGTGATTTTCCAAAGTGGTTGTACCATTTTACATTCCCACCAGCAGTGTATAAGTGTTCCAGTCTCTCCACAACCTCTCCAGCATTTATTTTTTTTGTGTGTTTTTTGGATTAATGCCAACTTTGTTGGAGTGAGATGGAATTTCATTGTAGTTTTGATTTGCATTTCTCTAATGGCTAATGATCGTGAGCATTTCATCATGTATCTGTTGGCTACCTGAATGTCTTCTTTAGTGAAGTGTCTGTTCATATATTTTGCCCATTTTTTAATTGGGTTGTCTCTCTGTAGTTGAATTTTTGCAGTATCGTGTAGATTTTAGAGATCAGGCGCTGATCGGAAATGTCATAGCTAAAAACTTTTTCCCAGTCTGTAGGTAATCTTTTTACTCTTTTGGTGAAGTCTTTGGATGAGCATAGGTGTTTGATTTTTAGGAGCTCCCAGTTATCTAGTTTCTCTTCTGCATTGTTAATAATGTTTGGTATACTGTTTATGCCATGTATTAGGGCTCCTAGCTTGACCCTATTTTTCCTTGCATGATTTTTATCATTTTAAATTTGTATTTAGGTCTTTGATCCATTTTGAGTTAGTGTTTTGCATGGTGTGAGGTATGGGTCTTGTTTCATTTTTTTTTGCAGATGGATATCCAGTTATGCCAGCATCATTTGTTAAAGAGACTGTCTTTTCCCCATTTAACTGACTTTGGGCCTTTGTCAAATATCAGCTGCTCATATGTGGATGGATTTATGTCTGGATTCTCAATTCTGTTCCATTGTTCTATGTATCTGTTGTTGTACCAGTACCAGGCTGTTTTGAATACCGTGGCAGGATAATAGGTTCTAAAATCAAGTAGAGGGAGGCTTCTTGCTTTGTTCTTCTTTTTCAGTAATGCTTTAATTATCTGGGGCCTCTTTCCCTTCCATAGGAAGTTGGCGATTTGTTTCTCCATCTTGTCAGAAAATTTCACTGGTATTTGGATCGGGATTGCATTGTATCTATAGATTGCTTTGGGCAGAATAGATATTTTTACAATGTTCAGTGTTCCTATCCATGAGCCAGGTATGTTTGTCCACTTATGTAGGCGTCTTTTGGTTTCTTGCAGTAGTGTCTTGTAGTTTTCTTTGTATAGGCCTTTTACATCTCTGATTAGGTTTATTCCTAAGTATTTTATCTTCTTAGGGGTTATCGTAAATGGTGTTGATTTGGTGATTTCCTCTTCAATGGTCTCTTTGTTGGCATAGAGGAATCCAACTGATTTATGTATGTTTATCTTGTGTCCTGATACACTGCTAAACTCTTCTATTAGTTTCGTGGCTTTCTTGAGGATTCTTTAGGTTTCTCTGTGTATAATATGTCATCTGCAAACAGAGATACTTTTACTTCTTTGCCAATTTGGATGCCATTTATTTCTTTATCTAGCCCAATTGCTGTGGCTAGGACCTCCAGCACAACGTTTGAATAAGAGTGGTAATAACGGGCATCCTTGTGTGGTGAGGATGATGTTGGCTGTTGGCTTTGTATAAATGTCATTTATTATGTTGAGGAGTTTTCCTTCTATTCTTATTTTGTTGAGAGTTTCTATCACGAATGGGTGTTGGACTTTGTCAAATGCCTTTTCTGCATCAATTGATAAAATCATGTGGTTCTTTTGCTTTATTTATATGATTTTTTTGTCAAATACCTTTTCTGCATCAATTGATAAAATCATGTGGTTCTTTTCTTTTGCTTTATTTATATGATGGATTCCATTAATTGTTTTTCTAATGTTGAACCATCCTGCATACCTGGTATGAATCCCAGTTGGGCATGGTGAATTCTTTTTTTGATATGTTGTTGAATTCTATTAGCTAGAATTTTGTTGAGGATTTTTGCATCTAAGTTCATGAGAGATATAGGTCTGTAATTTTCTTTTTTGTGGAGTCTTTATCTGGTTTTGGTATCAGGGATATGCTAGCTTCATAGAATGAGTTTGGAAGTATTCTGTCCGTCCTTTTCTCTGCACTGAAATACCTTTTGTAGCAGTTAACTCTTCTCTGAAAGTTTGGTAGGACTCTGCAGTGAAGCTGTAAGGGCCAGGGCTTTTTTTTTTTTTTTTTTTGGGAGTTTTTTGATTACTTTTTCAATCTCTTCTTTTGTTATGGGTCTATTTAGTTGTTCTACCTCTGTTTGTGTTAGTTTAGGTAGTTAGTGTGTTTCTAGGAATTCATCCATTTCTTCTAGGTTTTCAAATTGGTTAGAGTACAATTTTTCATAGTAATCTGATATAATTCTTTTAATTTCAATTGGGTCTGTTGTAATATCGCCCATCTCATTTCTTATTGGGATTATTTGCTTCCTCTCCTGTTACATTTTTGGGAGTTAGCCAATGGTTTATCAATTTTGTTAATTTTTTCAAAGAACAAGCTTTTGATCTTATTAACTCTATTGCTTTTCTGTTTTCTATTTTATTTAGCTCTGCTCTAATTTTTATTATTTATTTTCTTCTGGTGCCTGAGGGTTTCTTTTGTGGCTCTCTTTCTATTTGTTTAATTTGTAAGGATAATTCTTTGATTTTGGCCCTTTCTTCTTTTTGTATGTGTGCATTTATTGGTATAAATTGGCCTCTGAGCACCGCTTTTGCTGTGTCCCAAAGGTCCTGATAAAAAGTGTTTTCATTCTCATTGGATTCTATGAATTTCTTTACTCCATCCTTAATATCTTCTATAACCCAGTTTTTTCTGAGCAGGGTATTGTTCAATTTCCAAGTGTTTGATTTCTTTACCCTGCTCTTTCTGTTATTGATTTCTACTTTTATGGCCTTACGGTCTGAGAAGATGATTTGTAATATTTCGATGTTTTGGATTCTGCTAAGGCTTGCTTTATGACATAATGTGTGATCTATTCTAGAGAATGTTCCATGTGCACTAGAAAAGAAAGTACAGATGGCTGCTGTTGGGTGGAGTGTTCTGTATATTTCTATGAGGTGAAGTTGATTGATTATGGCATTTAGATCTTCCATGTCTTTATTGAGCTTCTTTCTGGGTGTCCTGTCCGTCACCAAAAGTGGTGTATTGAAGCCTCCTTTTTTACTATAATTGTAGAGCTGTCTATCTCACTTTTCAATGGTGTTAGAATTTGTTTTATGTATCTCGTAGCCCTGTCACTGGGTGCATAAATATTTAATATGGTAACACCCTCTAGGCATACTGTCCCTTTAATCATTATGTAGTTTCCTTTCTTGTCCTTTGTTTGGATTTAATTTTAAAGTCTATTTTGTCAGAAATTAATACTGCCAATCCTGTTCTTTTTTTGATTGTTGTTTGCTTGATTTTTTTTTTCCATCCTTTGAGTTTTAGTTTGTTTGTGTCTCTAAGTCTATGGTGTGTCTCTTGTAGGCAGCATATAGACAGATCATGTTTTTTTTTATCCATTCCGCCACTCTCTGTCTCTTTATTGGTATATTTAGGCCATTTACGTTCAGCCTAATTACAGATAGGTAAAAAAAAAAAAAAAATTTTTTCTTATGAGTTTAGTGCTGTCATTTTGATGTCCTTTTTGTATGTTGTTGACAGTTTTTTTCCCACTTAATTTTTTGTTCTGAGTAGTTTATATATTCTCTTTTCGTCTTATTCGTTGTTGATTTTGTGTCTGCTGAGCCTCTATTTTTTTCTTGTATTTTATTTTGATGAGTAGGATAGTCAGTCTCCTTTGTGGTTACCTTAATATTTACCCCTATTATTCTGAGTTTAAACCTAACTTTTATTTCTTTATATCTCCTTGTGTTCCACTCCATATGAAAGATCTTTGACTATATTTCTTAGTCCCTCTTTATTGTTTTAATGTTGTCTTCTTTTATGTAATAACATTGCTATTTCTTTGTTTTGAGCGTTTTATTATCTTGATTTATTTTTGTGATTTCCCTGTCTGGGTTGACATCTGATTGCTCTGTCCAGTGTTCTGGCCTTGGGTTGATACCTGATATTATTGATCTTCTAACCGAAGAAATTCCTTTAGTATTTCTTATAGTTTTGGTTTGGTTTTTACTAATTCCCTAAACTTGTGTTTATTTTGAAATGTCCTAACTTCACCTTCATATTTGAGAGACAGTTTTGCTGGATATATGATTCTTGGTTGGTAATATTTTTCCTTCAGTGCTTTATGTAAGTGATCCCTTTGCCTTCTTGCCCACATGGCTTCTGCTGAGTAGTCCGAGCTTATTCATATTAACTCTCCTTTGTGGGTGACTTTTCGTTTGTCCCTAGCTACTCTTAAAATTCTGTCTTTATCTTTGGTTTTGGCAAGTTTGATTATAATACATCTTGATGACTTTCTTTTAAAATCTACCTTATGTGGAGTTTGATGAACATCTTGGATAGATATCTTCTCATCTTTCGCGATATCAGGGAGGTTTTCTGCCAGCAAATCTTCAACAGTTTTCTCTGCGTTTTCTGTTGTCCCTTCCTGTTCTGGTATTCCAGTCACTTGTAGGCTATTTCTCTTGATAGAGTCCCACATGATTCTTAAGGTTTCTTCATTTTTTAAAATTCTTTTATCTGATTTTTCTTCAAATATATTGATACCAATGGCTTACCTTCAAAGTCCCCAATTCTGCCTTCCACTTTCTCTATTCTGCCCCTCTGACTTTCTATTGAGTTGTCTAATTCTGTAATTTTATTGTTAATCTTCTCAATTTCTGATTAGTATCTCTCTATGGATTCTTGCAGGCTGTTAAATTTTTCATTATGTTCTTGAATAACCTTTTTAATTTCTTCAACTACTTTATCTGTGTGTTCCTTGGCTTGTTGTGCATATTGTCTGATCTCTTTCCCAATCTCATTTCTGATGTCTTGAAAGTTCTGTATGTTAACCTTTTGAATTCTGCATCTGGTAATTCCAGGAAGGGACTTTCGTCTAGAAGATCCCTTGATTCTTTGTTTTGAGAACTTGTTGAGATGATCATGGTTTGTTTCTTTATGTGACTTGACATCAACTGTTGTCTCCGAACCATCTATAAGTTAATGTGTTTGTTTATTTTATGTTTGCTTACTGTACCTTAGTTTATTGCCCTGTTTTGTTTTGATATGCCCAAATGGGTTGCTTGAGTTAGCTAGCTTGATTATTTTCACCTTTGAAGCCCTGATGTCCTGTCTCCAGATGGCTATAGCTGTTATCAGGTATATCAGTCTAGGAGTCCATTCACATTTCTCGTATGACTTCAGCTCAGGTGTCGAGGTAGCAGCTGATCATCAAGTGTGGTACAGGCTCTGTCCTACAGTCTTAGAGGGGCAGGGGTGATTGTTGTAGGTACCAGTATCTGGTTGCAGCAGGGGGTCACACTCTGAACAAGATGGGGGGTTGAGAACTGTCCACTGAGTGTCTGTGATGGTAACATGTCCCTGTTCCCTAGAGTGTGCTGGTGTGTGAGTTCTGCAGATGGACCCTGGGCACCCAATGCTTTTGGTCATGAGGACTGGGAGGTACCAGTTATCCTTGGACCCTTGTCATGGGTGTCTGGGTGACCTGAGTGGAGCCACCAGTTCTTAGGCCCCTGATGTGGGTAGTTGAGGACCCTGTTTAATAGGCAAAGTGATGTCAAATATTAAACACCAAACTCTTCACCACACAGCTGAAACAGTTGCAGTCTGCCAACAAGGGCTTATTCTCCTGAAATAGGCCCACACAGGTCCATGCAGGGGGGAAAGGTATTCAAAGTTCATGGACCATTCATGCCTGGAGAGGAGCCACTTCTGTCCTGAGCTCCCCTGGGTAGTGGAGTGGCAAATTATCTTTTCCCCCAATTGTGAATTTATTGCTTCTCCCCGTCTGGGAGAATGGCTCCATGCACTCAGCAGGACCTAGCTCAGGCCCATGGAAATCAACAGCCACTGAAGCCAGCTTGGGGGCTGGAGGCACGTTAAAATATACACAAGTACTTTTGCTGAGAGAGCCGTTCCTCTCTGGTTCTGGAGGTGTGAATAGGCTGTGTGGTTGGCTGCTTTTCCCTGAGGAAACCATGTCCTAATGCTACCACTGGCCTGCTGCAGCCGCTCCCGGGAATGATGCCTGAGGGATCCCAGCGATTCAGGTCCAGTAACTCCTCTTCGCTTCTGAACTGTCTCCCCCTCCCCCTGCCGCTCAGTCAGTTTTCTAACTTTGCCTTTGACGTTCAGGGCTCCTAGGTTGTCATAAATATAATTATTTTCACTTGTTTTTTTGGTTCTTTGTTGTAAGAGGGATTGTAGGGAGCATGTGGCTATTCCACCATCTTGGCCCTGCGTCTCAGCTTCTTTTCAAAGCTGTCAATAGCAAAGGGGAAGAATGATCTCATAGAACCAATCTTGAAAAATATTCAAATGTCAACAAATTCTTTTGAGATTCTGGGTTAACAATCATCTTTACCCTCATGACCATTTTATATCAAGTGGGTTATTTTGAAAATGGAAAAACTGAGGTACTAAATGTTGAAAACAATCATTCTTGGGTCAGTCCTGAAGCCTGCTAACTAGTCTTAATGATGGATGTTTGCAGGTCTCTTGGCACTAGCTCAAGCCCACTATAGCACTTGATGAGCGGGGTACCTTATAGTGGAGGAAGTAGATCAGCTGTATTACAAAGATTCCAGAAGACTGTGGTGTCATTTGACCGTCTTTCTAAGCCATAGGTGGTCCAAAGACAGACCTATTCTTCCTATTCATCTTGTATTTTTCATGTCCTCACCTTTAATATATGTTCATGGGAAGTTACTTTATACAATTCATTGCATTGTTAGTTCTAAATCATGGCTTAATGTAGAAGTTTGTCACGTTCACAGATTGATTGTAATAAGAGATGGAAACAGGCAGGGATAAAATAGTCATTTTGGAATTAGGTTCAGCTGAATCTGTTTTCTAGCTTGAATACTATAGGGAATAGTCAGCATCTACAAAGACCTTCATAGTCAGTCAGCCAGGTTAGAACATTGGAAAAGTGTTAAAAAACAAGGAGAAAATGCAGATTGAAAAGTAATTAGAATATAATTCTCACACAGTAGGTTAAACTCAATGAAATAAGAATTAGGGAGAGTGAATAAAAGCAAGACTAAATTCTGCAGAGACAGAGTATAATTTTCTGTTCTTAAGAACTAAGAAAAGACCTTTTAATTCTCTACACAACGTAAAAATCCTTCCAACATCTCATCTTGTTTCATGAATCCCTAACATTTAATGACTATACATTTTTCTCAACATAGAACTTGAATTTCCTCTATGAGGATAATGACATTTTATAAATGAGGAAAAAAAAATGTACCTCAAGGAATACTACAATTAGATATATTTCCAGTAAAATTTCTGGGTTCTATTTGTAGGTGAAAGCATTGCCTTTGCTTCCTTAGCATATAAAAGAGATATCTTTATTACATAATTAAAAAAGAGAAAGGGCACCCTCTGAAACACTTCCTTGTGGGTATAAAATCTAAAATTTGGAGAAGAATGCATGTACTTTTACCATCAAAGTACTTTTCAGGTGAAATTGAACAGAATTCAGTGTTTTTCTCCGTTTAACAGCACTATATCCTTCCTGGGATGAATTTACAAAGGCGATCTCTTAAAGGTGAGCTTCCAGCATGCTCTATTTATTCTCCAAATAAAGGTATTCAGTCTTGAATGAGAATCAAACTGGAAGGAAGACATGCATTAGTAAGGATATTGGAGTTGTGTGGACAGACAGTTGTACGTTTCTGTTGTTAGGATTAGATAGCTTCAGAGAGCAAGAAGCACTAGAGCCAGTTCTCTTCCCTTGAAAGCACATCAAATCACATTTCTGTGGAAAAAAAATTTTGTTGAGTACCAGTCATAATTATTAACCCCCCCACTCCACTGTCTGCCTTTCTTAAACTCAGTCTTCTTCATTCAGTATTGTAGCGTAAACAGAATGGGGTAAATAATATACCTTGCCAGGTTTATGACACTGTACAAGTCGTTTAACACTCTGAGTCTTAGTTTCTTTATTGTTAAGTGAGAGCAATACAGAACCTGACTGCCCAACAGGGCATTTGCAAGAATCAGAGAAAATGATAATGTGTATTTAAATACTTTGTATGTTGTAAAGTGCTATCTATGTGTAAAATAATTGTGATCTAATATTTGCATTTTCTTGTTATCAAGTATGAATAACTGGTGTTTCACATTTAAAAAAAATTTTTTTTCTAGTGCTCTGATCATTTTCCGATCATGTCTTTGTCTTATTTTCATTGCCTTCCTGTCCCTCTCCCTGTGAATGTCTTTCTTCGTGTACTTTTGAAAATCCTTCTGAAGAAATCAATAATTACAACGAAATTACAGACCAAGTTAGGTTAAAAAAAAAGGGGGAGCATCTAGATGTGTTTGAGTTAATGGATTTTAGTTTAGTTTTAAACAGACAGTAGTCACTTCAGGAGAGGGACTGTTGTGTTTTCTTTTTATGATCAACTCTTGACTGTTCCTTTAGCAGTTAGTCTTGATAACCTCAAGGCATCATTTAACTTTTCTCAACAGGTGCATTGTAGATTGCAAAGAAAATCCCATGAACTATTCATACTAACCTCTGGTTCTCCCAGGCAGGTGAACACCTTCTAGAGTTAAATTATAAGAAACAGTTTGGAATAAAATGGTTGCTGCTGCCTGAAAGATCACCTAATAGGTAGAATAAAAGCAAGATATAAAACCCCTGGTAACTCAGAACTTTTTGTAGCATTTTAAAAATTCACAAAATTTTTACTTCAGACTCAGACATATTTTCAAAGAAATAAATGCATTATATTTTGGGGGGTGGCAGAAGCTATAGTCCATTTTAAATTCCCCTTTCTTTGTATTTTTCTTTTTCACCTGTAATTCAAATAATATATGTAATAGAAAGAGACTAGAAAGTTCTGTTCCTTGATGATAAACACAAGCAAATAATAATTAATTACTGGGCTATTTAAACTCCCATAGGCAGAATGTTTCATGTTTGGTGAAACAGTTTTAATTTTATGGTAATAGTTATTTCTCATGGATAGACTAGCCTTTTGACAGCATATCCCAGAGGTGTTAGTGATCTCAGAGAATGTGGAGTATATTTTGTTAGTCTCTTTTTATGAAAATGAGATATAGCATATTCTCATGTAATTGCAGCCCCTTTCTTGTGTGTTTTGTGTTTCTCTCTTAACCTATCCTTTCTAGTTTTTTTCCTCGTCTATTTTTTTTAAGTAGTAGTATGGGAATGGATGAAGGACATAGCAGTGGGATGGTAGCATAGATTGATGTCTCTTGTCATACAATCTGAATTAACCCAGATGCCTTAGTTTTAGGGCCTCTGAGTCAGAATTGACTCGACAGCAGTGGACTTTTAGTTTTTGGTTAGCTGAAATTGTTTTAGGCTACAGGATTTTTATGAAAAATAGAACTATCACAAGAATGTATATGGACCTCAAAGACATATTTAAAAAATGACCTTTGGGGTTGTCTTAAAGTTGGCACACACCTAGCTCAATCTCTTATATCACAAGCAGCTGAGGCTTCTATATTGTTTTGATATTCAGAAATGCCCTGAAAGGCCTAGAGTGTCTTTTTTTTAAAACCAAACAGAAGTTCAATTATAGTAATTAGACTTACTAAGGCATAAAAAATGGATTCAGAGGTTTTTCGAAAGCACCAGAATCCAATCAAGAAGGGGTTGAGTATTAACTCTATGCTAAACTCTGAACACATTAACTAAAAACTCAAATACTAGAAAATTATAGGTTTTTTATGTACTTATTATGAAAGTAATATATAGAGAGCTCATAGTTAACAAGCTTTCTATAAAGCATTATGATTTTTAAAACTCCAAATAATTTCTCCCTTTATGTCCTCCCCTAGTAATCCATTTAAATAAGACTGAAATTCAAAAGAACCTCTAATACTATTTTTATTACTGAGAAGTGGTAGCTATAATTTAAAAAAATAGGAGAAGTTGTGGCAGTACTGTATTTTGGATCATCTGGGCATTAGATATAAAGGAGAGTAACTAAAATGTAAGGCTATCTAAGGTGAGAGGCCAAACTTCTTGTATTAGGTTTAGTAATTTGTGTATATGTTTAGTAATTTGCCTAGATGTTATAAAAATTATTAGACTTTATATGATGGAGAGAGCATCTAACTCTCATCCAGCTTCCTGTGTTGTGAAAATGTATAGGAGTTGACTACATATAGCACTAGACTCGTGGAAAGTGCTTGGATCATATTGTTGCCTGGCAAATAAATAATAAACACCTTCCCCCCCATCCTGAGAAGTATCAGTAATTTGGAATTAGGGGACCTTTGTCATGTCAGATGCACATGGCAACCAACATCTCACTGAAATAAAATTAATTTGTTGAAAATGTCAGGATCATCTGCATGTAAGCCCACAGCTTCCTCTCTTCAGAGTAAAATGTATACCTTATTTCTTATCACTGAGTCAGTCAAAATGGACAAGCATTTCAAACAGATATATAGAAGGCCTTTTGTATCTTTTGTTTTTTAGTCATGACCATATAGTTTTCTATACCACCTGCATAATAACTAGTTCTTACACATATATGTATTAGTTTCTTATGTCTGATGTAACAAATTACATCTTACAGTTCTAGAGTCCAGAAGTCTGAAATCAGTTTCACTGGGCTAAATTCAAGGTGTTAGCATGGCTGGTTCCTTCTAGAGGTTCTAGGGAAGAATCTATTTCCCTGCCTTTTCTAGCTTCTGGAGGCCGCTTGCATTTCTTGGCGTATAACCTCTTTCTTGCATTACTCCAACTTCTTGTTTTTGTTGTAACATCTCCTACTACTCTTCTGTAGGGTGCTTGCGATTACATTTAGGGCCCAGCCTGATACTCCAGGATAATTTCCCCATCTCAAGATCCTTAACTAATCACATCTGCAAAGTTACTTTTGCTATGTACTATTCACGAATTTCGAGGATAAGGTCTTTTCGGGGGACATTATTCAGCCTACAGCATATATGTACATGTAATGTGTGTTGTGTTAGTAAATGGTCTTAGGAAGAAGTTTACACTTCGGA